>NC_081439.1:110472130-110768473 GCF_949786415.1 Peromyscus eremicus
GTTTAATTCTTTTCTGCATCTAATTATATGCTTCCCATCATTATAGACTCATTTTTATAATTCTGTAGTTCCATTCAATTGGAATTGGACAGTACATCTTTGTTCTGTGTCATTGTAGTTTTGTTTAGCATACTGCTATTGATGTTCATCATTTTTGATTGGCTGGATCAATGTTTTGCTCCTTCTTACTCGCCAAATGTTATTTCATTGCATAAAATTATTTATAATTATAATTATATATATTATGTACATTCCATAATTTATATAATAATTAATTGACTGATTTTTGAATTGTTTTTAGTTTGGGTTTATTATAAACTGAACTCTTTTTCTTTTATAATTTTTTTCTTATTTTTAATTGAATTTTTTTCATTTTACATACTAGCCACAGATCCCCCTCTCATCCCTCTTCGTATTCCCCCCAGCCATTCCCCCCTACACATCCCCCATCCCCTCTTCCAAAAGGGTAAGGCCTTCCATGGAGAGTCAGCAAAGCCTGGTACATTCAGTTGAGGCAGGTCCAAGCTCCTTCCCACTGCATCAAGGCTGAGTAAGGCATCCCACCACAGGTAATGGGCTCCAAAAAGCCAGCTCATGCACCAGGGATATGTACTGATCCCACTGCCAGGGGCCCCTCAGACAGACCAAGGTACACAACTGTCTTCTATATGCAGAGGGTCTAGTCTGGTCCCATGCAGGTTCTACAGCTGTTGGTCTAAAGTTTGCAAGTTCCTACAAGCTTGGTTCATTTGTCTCTGTAGATTTCCCCATCATGATCTTGACCCTCCCCCCCTTGCTCATATAATCCTTCTTCCCTCTTTTCGACTGGACTCCTGGAGCTCGACCTGGTGTTTGGCTGTGAATCTCTGCATCTGTTTCTATCATTTACTGGATGAAGGCTCTATGATGACAGGGTCATCACCAATCTGACTGCACGGGAAGGCCAGTTCAGGCACCCTCATCAGTATTGCTAGGATTCTAATCTGGGGTCATCCTTGTGGATTCCTGGGAATTTCCGTAGCATCAGGTTTCTCCCTTACCCCATAATGTCTCTCTCTATCAAGATATCTCTTTCATTGCTCTCCCACTCTGTCCCTCCCCTAGCTTGACCATCCCATTCCCTCATGTTCTCATCCTCTATCCCTTCCCTTCTGTTGCCCCCCTCATGCCCAGATAAACTGGACTCTTATACATATTCATGTACACGTATCTATGTGGTCACTCATTTTCATTTAATTAGGATATTCTTGGCAAAAAGAGTATTGGCTCACACATATGGTAAGTAGTGTGACTAACTATTGATTTCCTATGGACATCTGTTATTTCCAGCACAGTATTATTAAAGGATGAGTTTTCCTTCATCTTACTTCCTTGGTAATTTTTTTTAAACTAGATAACTAATTGGCCATATATGTGTAAATCTATTTTCCTCTCTATTTGTTTCTATTCACCTATACATCTATGGTAAAACTAATACTATAAAGTCTTGCTGACTGTAGCCTTGAAATCATGTTGCATTATTCAACCTTGTTCTTTTTTTAATGATTGTGCAGATTATCCCAAATTCTTTGCTTTCTGTATAGATTTGAAAATAAGTACATTAAATTCTAAGAAAATGTGCAATCATTTACATCAGTGTCATACGAAGTATATTGGCTATTTTAATGGAATAAATTGATATTTTAATACTGAATATTTCCTGTGAAATGAAGTATATCTTTAAAAATTCCATTTTCCTTATTTTCAATCACCAATATTTAATACTTTTCAGTATTTTTTATATACTAGACAAATTTAATCCTATATGCTTAATGTTTATTGATACTTTTGGAATTCCAGTTGTATATTTCTAACATATAGAAACACATTTTATTTTTGGCTATATTATATCCTTTGAGTTTCTTAAATTTATTTTTTTTTAAGATTTAGAGGTTTCAGACTAGAAAGATAACTCAGTTGATAAAAGTCCCTGCCACGCAAGCATGAGGACCTGAGTTCAGACCTTCTAGCACCTACGTAAAACCTGGCCACAGTGGTGTGCACCTATAATCCTACCTCTGGCAAACGACTAACAGGAGCTATGTCAGAGGCCCACTGGTCAGCTACTATCACCTAGTTGGTAATCTTCAGGTTCAGTGAGAAATTTCTGAAAAATTAAGGGGGAGGGTGACAGAGGAAGCCACATGAACTGACCTCTGGCCTCTAAACACAGATACACACCACAGAAACATTTACACATGCATGCAACACACACACACATCTAGAGGTTTCACATAATTATCTGCAAATGAGTGCTTTACTTCTTTATTTACAGTATGTATGCCTTTAAACATATAGTTCTTTTTTTTTCTTATTGTCTTATTGTACTAGACAGGAAGACCATGAAACTCGTTATAGAAGTAGTAAAAGAAAATATTATTATGTTGTTCCCTAGTGTAGGAAGATTTCAATGTTCGTCAATAGTACGATGTAACTTAAAAGCTCATTAGTTGAGAACAATTGATTCATTTCTAGTTACCTAAATTTTTTTAAAAAATTGTATTTTTCATATATTATCTCTATTGAGATAAGAAAGGCTATGTTTGTAATTCTGTAAGAATGGTCAATAGCTTTAGCTAGTTTTTCACATTTTAAATCAACTTTGCATGCTCAGAATAAATCCCAGTTTCCCATAACAGGTTTGTCTTTTACATACTTTTGAACTGAAATCTCTAACATTGTGTTAACACTTCTTTTGATTATGTTTATGAAAATATTGATGCTTATATCAATTATATTTTGTCTGATATTTGTTTAAGGATAATTGTCTTTGAGAATTGTGGAGCAATTTATTCTTTCCTGAATAAACTTGAGGAAACTTGGTATTCTTCATTCATTTAATTTTGATAGTACAAACTTAAAGATATGAGGCCTTGATATTTTCCTTATGAGATTAGGAAAGGTTTTTGTTACAATTTCAGTTTCTCAAGTCCATATAGTCCCCTTGATATTTTTATTTCTTTTATGATATTAAAAAACCTCTTATGTTTAAACAATTGGACCTATTCATCTCAGTTACTGAATGTATTGGAGTGGAGTCATTTTTCTTATCTCCTTATTGTTTGTGCTGTTTGTATTTGCATCTTGTTTAGTACTGATAGCAGTAATTTGTGATGTTGTTTTCTTTCCACTCAGCTATTCTTATAAGCATTTTATCTGTTTCATTAATTATGTCAAAGAAACAATTTTGCAGTTCTGTTTTGGCATTGTTGATTTTTATTGGTTGCTAATTTTATATCTCATTGATTTTCCATCTTATTTATATTATTTTCTTCTTTTTTACTCCGGGCTTAAATTACTCTTTTTATCTTAGTCTTACAGGTTGGAAGTCACAGTAATTGTTTGCAAATGTTTCTTTCTATTTTAAACACTTAAAGCAATATATTTCTCTTTAAAATTTGCTTAAGTTACAGCCCACAAATTTTGATATGCTGTATTTTTATTGTCATTATTTCAAAATATTTCACCATTTTCTCTTATGGCTTCTGTTTTCAATTCCTGAGATACTTGAATGAGTTATATTTTCCAAATATTCAAAGGTTTAAAAGTTATTAGTCTGCAATTAATTTCTAATTTAAGTCCATTATAATTAGATAACATACTGTGTGCAATTTTTTAACTTACAAATGTATGAAAGCCATTTAAAATTTGCACAACATGTGGTCTATAGTTGGAAATGTTTCATATGCATTTGAAATAATATTCAACAGTTCTATGTTGCAGTGTTCTCTGAATTTCAGTTAAAGTAAATTGGTTGATATTGTCCAAATCTTCTATAACATTACTGGCTTTCTGCCTACATTTCCATCGGTTACTGAAAGCAGTGTAGAAATTGCCAAATGGATGGGAATGTTTCTTCTTAGTAAACCTTTATGCTTTGTGTGACTGTTTTAGTGGTATGTAAATTTTTTATTTTATAATTTAATTTAATTTAACATATCAGCCATGGATTCCCCTGTCATCCCTCTCCCAGCCCACCCCCATTCCCATCTCCCCCAAGGCACCAGTAGCACAGACACTGAGAGAAGTAATTAATCAATGGGACCTCTTGAAACTGAGAAGCTTTTGTAGAGCAAAGGACACGGTCAACAAGACAAAGCAACAGCCTACAGAATGGGAAAAGATCTTCACCAACCCCACACCTGACAGAGGGCTGACATCCAGAATATATAAAGAACTGAAGAAATTAGACATCAAAACACCCAATAGTCCAATTAAGAAATGGGCTATAGAGCTAAATAGAGATTTTTCAACAGAGGAAGCTCAAATGGCTGAAAGACATTTAAGGAATTGCTCAACATCCCTAATCATCAGGGAAATGCAAACCAAAACAACTCTGAGATACCACCTTACACCTGTCAGAATGGCTAAGATCAAAAACACTGAAGACAGCTTATGCTGGAGAGGATGTGGAGCAAGTGGAACTCTCCTCCACTGTTGGTGGGAATGCAAGCTTGTACAGCCACTCTGGAAATCCTTGAAGTGATGTGACTCTGAAAGCCCCTTCCCCGTCCACAGCTGACTGTTGTGTGGGCTCAAGTTGTTTAGGCCCAGTGTTAGCAGGCACGACTGTTGTGATTTTGTGATCATTATGCCTGTGTTGTATTTAGAAGATGTTATTTTCCATTCCTTTATCTTCCTATCTATATTGCTTATTAATTTCTTTAACAACATCTGAAAACATTTCGACTGTGGCTACATTATAACAACAGATTCATTTGGAAAGAATAAAAATTTTAATATTAGTTGATAATATTTTGTCTTTCAATTTGTTTTCATTTTCTTTAATTTCTCTCACCGTGTTTTTAGTATAAAAATCATATGTGTTTTTATTAAACATATTGCTAAGTAAAAGTTCATCTGGGTTGTGGAGTTCTATGTTCCTCTGGCTCATCTTTTACAATGTTCAGGATTTCTGTGCTATTTTAAGGGAGGAGGACGTAAGGAATTTTGTTTCTCTTAATAGTAGCCTTCCACATCTAGGAGTTGAGCTGTGAGTGTTGAAGGTAGCACCTATTTTTCTCTACTTGACCTTCTCAGTGTATAACCTTTACAATTCTGGAAAGCTCAATCCAAGTGAGTTTAGGAGAAATCACACCATGGAATACTATGCCTAGAGTAGAGACCCTACTGTTTGAGTGGGAGAAAGATGAGTAGTCAGTTGTAACACTCATAATAGAACTCCTGCAATACAGAAATTAGTATGATGAACAATATTGGTTGCATCCCACTTCCAGAGTGAAACTGTGACCCAAGGCTGGGGATTAAGTGATGATGGAGGGAGTCATCTTCTTAACTTCAAATTACTGGAATAGATTTTCCACCACAATGAGCTGGTACTGGTTGGGATATCAACATGTCAAGGGTCCAATTCTGCAAACCTCATTTCTCATACCAGGATTTAGGTTACATTCTTAATTGGATGTCTTTTCCTTTGGGTTCTTGGGGAAATTTCTAGATACTGTAAACACTTTAAAAATATTTTACAACAGTTTAATGGTTCTTTTACTGAATAGATGTTATCAATGCTCACCATTACTATTGTGAAAATCTACCCAACATTAGATATTTTCTCTTAAATATACTCACTTGACCCAGAACACTTTATTGAGTAAAATGTCTCTCCAAAGTACTGTAGGGACTTCTTACTCTAAATAAGATGACTGGATACTTGTTAGTTTGACCAGGGATTTTAAATTTTGTTCCATTAATTAATTTTCTTATCCTTTCACCAATTTTACATTCTCTTAATTGTTATCTCTTTATAATAGAAATTTTCAATCTAGCAGCAAATCCCTCTTGATTGCTTCTGGTATACAAAATACTTATAAAAACACTTTTGTAACACTTTCTGAGACCAT
Source organism: Peromyscus eremicus (assembly GCF_949786415.1). Taxonomy (NCBI): domain Eukaryota; kingdom Metazoa; phylum Chordata; class Mammalia; order Rodentia; family Cricetidae; genus Peromyscus; species Peromyscus eremicus. Next base: position 110,478,031 of record NC_081439.1, read on the forward strand.
TTGCTAATTCTCTAAGTATTTTCTGATATCTTTATTTGGATTAGGCTGATTATTTGCTAATTGGAGCAGATTTTACAGCTCTTTTTGAGAATTTGCATTTTATTAATTATCTCTCTGATTATTTTATTTTTCTCAAATTATGGTAATTTTCTATATACATTCATAATTTTTTACCAAATTTATTTTAAACATTTGATTTTGTGTAGTTGTTAGAGATATTGATATAAGCCAGAGTTCTAATAATGTGCATATAAATATTATCTCTATCTATCATCTGTCTGTCTGTCTGTCTGCATCCATGTGTGCATGTATCCATCCATGATTATAGCTAGCTTGGGATATGTGAAGATGAAGGACTAGGTAAGTCTGAAAACCACAGGAACAGTGTAACAAGTATACTGAAAATCTTGAACAAAAGCTAATGATCAAGCCCACAGGCAAAGTAACTTTTTCAGACAAAATAGTTGTCTTAATAATTTAACTAGGTACATACGAATTACCTACAATGTAGAGCTATATACCTAGAATGCCCTTCTTTACTTAAGATTATTTGATTATTGATATTAATCATACCTGAAAAAATACATTCATGGCCATACTCAGATTAGTGTTAAAAATTGATACCTGGCTAAGTGGACATATGTCATTAAATATTTTTTAATTTGATTTTTTCTGAAATAAAATGACTTTTGTATTTTAACTTTTTAAATCCACTTCTAATATTAGTTTGGCATAAATTTCTTTGAATCAGTAGGTATAAAATCATCTTGTCTGCAGATAATAAGAACTACTTCAATGCTTATGTCTTTAATTTGTGTTGCACTGCTAGGGCCTGCAGTATACATTTGTTCGAAAATGGTAATTGAAGTAAGCTTTTAAAAAACTAGTCATAGTGAAATGTCATGGTCATTTTCATGATTGAATGTGATGTAGTTTGCTAAATTTTTTTGTAATTTGTTTTCTTAGAATGAGTAAGTTCTTTCCATTTATAGCTAGCTAAAAGGTTTTATTATGAAGAAGTTTTGAAATTTTCCAAATGACATTTCTAATTCTACTGAGAGTCTCATGTGATTGTTCTCATTTTAACTTTGTTCACATTGAATGATTTTTGAATGATAAGCCACCCATGAATGCTTGGAATGAATATCATCTAATTGTGATATGTTCTATTTTTGTTGCTATATTTAAAATGATACTTCCTTTTTTCACTTTGTCCACATGAAATATTGTCCATAATTTTTCTTTCCTGAAATATCCTTGCCAGATTTGGAATCAAAGTTATGGGGGGGGGGTTCTTAAATAAATGAAGCTATCCTTATTTTTTAAATTCCATATATGATTTTGTTATTTTTTCCATAAATGCCAATTCTGAGTTTTTTTTTATGAGTGTCCTAAATAATTAAATTTCCTTTTATATATTTGACTATTTAGGTTTCTTTTATATTTTTCCTAATAATATTGCAGGACTAAATTTGTTTTTTTCCTAACTTCATGGAATGCACAAACTTCAGTTGTTGCTTTTCAGTCTTTTCTCACTTTTAATATGAGAACTCACAACTATGAATTGCCTCTTTTTTCTTAGATTTCTTTTATTTATTTATTTTTAATTTCTTTTTTATTCATTTTACATACCAACCACATGCAGAAGTCCTAGTTCAATCCGATGCAGGTCCCCCAGCTGTCAGTCTAGAGTCCGTGTGCTCCTGCAAGATCAGGTCATCTGTCTTTGTGGGTTTCCTCATCATGATATTGACCCCCCTTGTTCATATAATCCCTCTTCTCTTTCTTCAATTGCACTCCTGTAGATTGGCCTGGTGCTTAGATGTGGGTCTCTGCATTTGCTTCCATCAGTTAATGGGTGAAGGTTTTATGATGATACAGTATTCAACAATCTGATTACAGGGGAAAGCTATTTAAAGTGAAGGCCACCCTCTCCACTGTTGTTATGATCTTAGCTGGGGTCATCCTTGTAGATTCCTGGGAATTTCCCTAGCATCAGGTTTCTTCGTAGCCCAGGAATCAATCTACTTCAAGACTCAGCAGTACCACTCTTGGGCATATACCCAAGGAATGCTCAATCATACCACAAGGACGCTTTCTGAAATATGGTCATAGCAGCATTACTTGTAATAGTCAGAATCTGAAAACAACCTGGATGCCCGTCAACCGAAAAATGGATTAAGAAAATATAGTACATTTACACATTGAAGTATTACTCAGCTGAAAAAAACAAAAACAAAAACAGTGACATCATGAAATTTGCAGGGAAATGGATGGAACCAGAAAAAAAAATTATCCTGAGTGAGGTAACCCAGACCCACAAAGACCAGCACAGAATGCACCCACTCACAAGTGGATACCAGATGTAAAGCAAAAGATAACCAGACCACAATCCACAGCTTCAGAGAAGCTAGGTAACAAGGAGGACCCTAAGAGGGATACATGGATTGCCCTGGGAAGAGGAAAGAGATGAGATCTTCTTGGCAATTAGGGAATGAGGGAGGTAAAGGGAATAGAATGGAGGATAAGACCATGAGGGAATGGGATGGTCGAGTTGGAGGAGGGATGGAGGGAGAGCAATGAAAGATATTTTGATAGAATTGGTAAGATGAATTGCTAAATGGTCTTATTAATAAAAAACCCAGAGCCAGATATAGGGCTGAAAACCTGAGAGATCAGAGGAGTAGACAAGCCACAGCCAACCTCACCTTACCAACTCCTCAGCTTCCAGAGACTTACTTCCTGTATCCCCATGCCTATATGCCTTTCTGTTCTGCCATCTCACTTCTTATCTCTACCTAGCTACATCACTTCCTCTTTCTGCTCAGCTCTGTCACTTCCTGTCTGTCTGTACAGACTTCCAGACCTTTATGGTTAACTAGTGTTGGAATTAAAGGCATGTGCCACCATGCTTGGCTCTACTCCCAATGTGGCCTTGAACTCACAGAGATCCGGATGAGTCTCTGCCTCCTGAATGCTAGGATTAAAGGGGTGTACTACCATTGCCTGACTTCTATGTTGAATATAGTGGCTGGCTTTTTTCTCTGATCCTCAGATAAGGTTTATTAGGGTGTATAATATATTGGGGAACACAATATGTCATCACATTTCTGTAGCTGGAGAATTCTCTCCAGGTCCCACCAAGCCCCGGTAGTCCGACAGCCCACTTATAAAATAAACACACAGATGCTTATATTATTTAAACTGTTTGGCCTAATGGCTCAGGCTTCTAGCTATCTAGTTCTTACATCTTAAATTAACCCATTTCTATAAATCTATACCTTGCCACGTGGCTCATGGCTTACTGGCATCTTCACATACTGCTTGTCATGGCGGTGGCTGGCAGTGTCTCCCTCCGCCATCCTGTTGTCTCAATTCTTCTCTCTGTTAATCCCACCTATACTTCCTGCCTGGCCACTGGCCAATCAGTGTTTTATTTATTGACCAATCAGAGCAACAGATTTGACATACAGACCATCCCACAGCACTTCCTCTTTCTTTCTTTCTTTCTTTCTTTCTTTCTTTCTTTCTTTCTTTCTTTCTTTCTTTCTTTCTTTCTTTTAAAGGATGGTTTTAATTTTTACACATCTCCAGAGTCAGCTTGGTATATTTGGGAATTTGGGCGTAGCTTCTCTTATTACTTCCTGCTGGAGGGGGGCGCTGTATCTTATGGGGAAACAAAGAAAATTTTAGGATTATGGAGTAGTCCCTGAGGGTGTATCATCTGAGCCAGTTGCCTTGAAATAGTTCTGGATGTTGGATCATCTGGGCCTTGGTGTCATTGGAGACCTTTCAGGGGGTCTTGGCTGGTCAAACCTGATGTATCTTAATCTGGAATAAATCCATAGCCTCTGGCTTTCTGTGGAAACAAAAGCAGAGCCTCTTTTCCAAAGCAACATAGCCTTATATCCAAATTTTGAAGTCAAGGTACCTTTAAAATATACATTTTGGCATAACTCAACAGCTTTTGCAATCAAATGTTTTTCTTCAGTTACGAATATCAAAGAGAACATAATCCAGATTCTCTGTGTGGTAGCCATCTTTATGTGGCTTACTTTTTATATTACCTTGAGTCTATTGCTTTAAACTGCAGCATTCTAAGACTGAAACAGCGCTGTGGCTGCTGGCTCCGCCCAATTCAGCTTCCTAACATGGCGGTGGTACATTTTCCACCAGCTCTGGGAGCCATGAACTTCACCATGTTCCTCACCATGTTTGGATAGAAGTTGAATGGCACAGATCCCGAAGATGTCATCAGAAATGCCTTCTCTTGCTTTGATGAGGAAGGATTACCTGAGGGAGCTGCTGACCACCATGGACGATTGGTTCACAGATGAGATGGGGAAGTGGAAGGCTGAATGGGAGAGAGACACTGCCAGCCACCGCCATGACAAGCAGCATGTGAAGATGCCGGTAAGCCACGAGCCACGTGGCAAGGTATAGATTTATAGAAATGGATTAATTTAAGATATAAGAACAGTTAGCAAGAAGCCTGCCACGGCCATACAGTTTGTAAGCAATATAAGTCTCTGTGTTTACTTGGTTGGGTCTGAGCGGCTGTGGGACTGGTGGGTGACAGAGATTTGTCCTGACTGTGGGGCCAGGTGGGAAAACTCTAGCTACACATTTCCCCTTTTTTGTCTAAAATAAAAAATAAAGTTATAATCTATATAAGAAAACTATATACAATAAGTACAATAACTATATACAATATATACAAGCAATAAATACATCAACAATGTCTAGTCCATTTGCATTTGACAAATTCAGAGAAAATATTCCATTATCTATCCTGTTTGGGTGACTCCAAAACGTACCTAATTCACTTTCTATCCTAACTTGTATTACCAACTGAAAACTATCTTTTGATGTCTTTCAAACTTATACACATCACACCTCTTTAGTGAGTTTCTTTCCTGAATTTATTAACAAGGAAAAGTATAACTATCTAATCTTCAACTCCCTCAGAGACCCGAGAAGGAAATAATATTACCTAGTAAAACAGGAAGTGCAAACAAGTGACTTCCAAAAAATGTGAGTTGTGGCAGAAACAGCCAGCTGCTTGGACAGTCACCCTAGGTTTCTCTGCAATGTTGGGGCATCATCTTCAGCCTACAGGCTTAGCATATCTGACAGACTTATCTGTGAAGCAGGATTTCTAAAGGGCCTTCCTACCTTGTCTTGGCAAGGATTGGTAATCCTTTGCTAAGTGTCCTGCTTGTCTATTTTAGATAGCGTATTGTCAGCAGTCGATGAGAGGGCACTTTCTAGCCCAGTGGCTGACTTTTGCCACAATAAAAGTAAACTCCTTATGGAGTTTCTTCAGTGTTCATCATCTTCTCTGAAGTAGATTGGTGCTGCTAGGAGCAGACATGTCTCATAGTTATAAAAAAGAAAAAAATCTGTTATTAAGACATCTTAAATGTGATATTCTACAGTTCTCTGAAGTGTTTGAAGATGACCTGTCTACCTAAAATATATCTCTTTGATGTTGAAAACATACCTAACATGACTACAAGTTTGATTGTAATGACTAACTACTAACCTGAATTGCTTTATATCCTAAATAGTTGGTAATAACTTTCAAGGATTAGCAAATTGCATTACATTGCTAAATGAACTGTATAAGTACAATACTTTGAACAAGATTAGAAATATATACATAGTATTGTCTAACAAAATCAATCTCAAATTTGTATCAATATATAAAATTTGTATACAATATACAAAAATCCAATCCAATGTAAAATATTTAAAACTAGTAGTTGCCTTCTAAAAGTAGATTCAATAATGTACCCTTTTTATCTTATCATAGCTATAACCTCCCCTGTTTTCTTTTTAGAGAAGATTTAATAATATACCTTTTATCCATCATGTCTATAGCCTTTTTTGATAATAAATTCAAAAATCTACCTTTTATCTTATCATATCTATATTCTCTGTTTTTTAAACAAGAACACCAAATCTAATTTCCATTGTTTAGCTTTTTTTCTGACCATTAATGACTTGTAACAATCATCCTAAACAATGACAATTATCCATAACCTGTTCAATGACCAAAAACCACCCATCCCAACTCTTGGGAATGTGGGTGTCATGTTCTTAAAATTAATTCCTGCTGTAGGTGAAGGAATTTTTAGGGGATCCTGAAAAGGAAAAAATTTGGGTTAATTGTCAAGTCCTGGGAGAGGTAGCTGTATCATTTGTTGTCCAATCTCTGCATAATGTGAAAGTACAGGGCTTATCTCAAGTCTTGCTCTAGTAGTCTGTGAGGCTGGATCATCTCAGCTAGCTATCTCGAAATTGTCCTGAGCAGTTTGTAGTCTAAAGCAGATCTTTAGGTGGTGTTTGTCAGCTTAGTGGCATTATTAAAGTCTGTGTGGAATCACCATTGTGGGATCCCATCATCTTTTTGGAGACTTCAGAGATTTCATTAGATTTCATTAGGTCAGATTATTCCTTTTCTTGGTAATTTTTTTCTGGGTAGTTCTCTCTTTTTGTTTGGATGCTTATTTGTAGCTGAAGATTTCCTGTGTCCCACCTGGCCCATGGTCAGGACAAATCTCTCTCACCTGCCAGTCCTGCTTGGAACTAAGTAAACACATAGAGGTTTATATTAATTAGAACTGCTCAGCCATTAGCTCAGGCATACCACTGACTGTGGTGATATTGCATTCCCCAAAATATTGTGTACCATAATAAAGTTATCTGGGGTCAGAGAACAGAACAGCCACTAGATATAAAGGCCAAAAAATGGTGGCACATATGCCTTTAATCCTAGCATTCCAGAGGCAGAGATCTGCCTGAATCTCTGTGAGTTCAAGGCCACACTGGAAACAGCCAGGCATGGTAGCAAGAGCTTTTAATCCCAGGAAGTGATGGCAGAAAGCAGAAAGGTATTTAAGGCTTGAGGACCAGGAACTAGAGCTGGTTAAGCTTTTAGGCTTTTGAGCAGCAGTTCAGCTGAGATTCATTCTGGATGAGAACTCAGAGGCTTCCAGTCTGAGGAAACAGGATCAGCTGAGGAATTGGCAAGGTGAGGTGGCTGTGGCTTGTTCGGCTTCTCTGATCTACCAGCATTCACCCTAATACCTGGCTCCAGGTTTGATTTTATTAATAAGACCTTTAAGATTCGTGCAACAACTGACTAGCTCTTACATTTAAACTAACCCATAATTCTTATTTATATTTAGCCACATGTCTTGGTACCTTTTTTTAGTTTTGTCTTCACGTCTTGATTCCTCTGTGTCTGGCTGATAACTCCTGATTCAGCTTTCCTCTTCCCAGAATTCTTTTCTCTGCTTGTCCCACCTATACTTTCTGCCTGGCTACTGGCCAATCAGCATTTTATTTATTAACCAATCAGAGCAACACATTCACAGCATACAGAACAATATCCACAGCACTTATTTGTCCAAAGGTTTTTAAATTCCTCAAGATGGTTGTTTTTATTTTCCTGAAAAGACAAAAAAAGAAAAAACCCTTCCCCGGCCCTAACTTTGCAGAGATTCTAGATCTAATCTTTATCAATTTTGATTTATGGTTTCTCCTGAATTTTTTCTTCTCTCTTCCATAGCTGTTCTATCATCCAGAGCAGTATAGATTTTTACAATAGGCATTAGGTTCTTTAATTGCACTAGGCGTTTCCTCCATGATGACAGGAAAGGACTGAACAGAATTGACATGGGGGCCTGCAAGAGGTCCCTCAGGGAGTTTCCCAATGGCAAAGGCAAAGGATTACCTTGTCTGTCCCTTGTTGATCTATATTCCTTAGTCTAATGTTTGGCTTTGACACACCTTTTGCATAATCCAAAAGGGAGGGGCAGGCTGGAAATGGAAAGTCTGAGTAAAAAAGCAGGAACTACAGAAGCAAGCATAACCAACAGAATGAAAGAGATGGAAGAGACAATCTCTGGCATTGAAGGTACAATAGAGGAAATAGATTCATTACCAGTCTGCTGGCATCTTGTTGTTCCTCAGTAGCAGGCTGGAATCTCTCTGACTCCACCCTTCATCTCTGTGTTCAGTTTGAATGTACTGCCTAACCTTATTATACCTCGCCATTGGCCAAACAGCTTTATTTATCAACCAATGAGAGCAATACATATTCACAGCATACAGGAATACATCCCAAAGCACTTCCCATTTTCTGTCTAATCAAAAAGGAATGTCTTAATTTTAACATAAATTATATAATATATATATATATAAGTTATATATAATAAAACAGTTATCAAACAAGAATTATAGCTACAGTATCTAAACTATTTGTATTTGGGAAATTAAAGAAAATACTCTATCATCTATCCTATAACTCTAAATTTTCATATCTAATTTACCTTTTATTATAACCAAGGAAAACTATAACTATCTAGTCTTCAACTCCATCAAAGACCCCAGAAGGATACCTAAGTAAACAGGAAGTGCATTGTAAGCAACTTCCAAAATTCTAGAAATGACAGAAACAGCTGGCTGCTTGGACAGTTACCCAAGGTTCCTCTGTAACTTTGGGGCATTCATCTTCTGCCTAAAGACCTAGAGTCTCTGGCATACTTTTCAGTGAAGCAAGAAATTGAAGGACTGTTTTGCCTATTGGCAAAATTCATCAATCACTTTTCTCTGTGTCCTGCAGAATGTCTGGCAGTTTCTTCTGTGAAGCAGGAACTTGAAGGACCATCTCACCCTGTTTTGACAAAGTTTGGTGGTCACATTCCTATGGGTTCTGTATGTCCAGTTTATACAACATACTGTCAAGCAGTCCAGGCAAGAGCATTTTCTTGCCCATATGGCCAGGTTTACCAAGAAGATAAACTCCATATGGAATGTCTTCAATGCCCATCATCCTCTTTGAAGTAAATTAGCACCACCAGGAATAGATGTGTCTCATTGTACAGAAAAGTCTAAGTTTTTCACACATTTTAAATACTACATTCTGAAGGTCTTTGAAGTATTCGAAGATTAGCTAACTAACTGAAATATATCTTTGCATACCTAAAAAACTTAACTAACATGATTGTAAGTTTGATTATCATAGATGACTAATTATCTGTATTTCTTAACTATAAATAACAATTTTAAATGAACTGCATAAATATAATACCTTAAGCAAGAGTAGAAATGTACATAAAGTATAACAAAATTAATTTTAAATCTGTATTACTAAAGCAAAATCCATACCAATGTAAAATATTTTTAGATTAACAGTTGTTTTTTTTGGATTAAAGTAGATTCAATAATCTACCTTTTTCTCATCATTTCTATATCATATCTTCCTTTCTTCTTTTATAAAGAGATTGATTATGATCAATAACAATTTATAACCAAACCCCTAAACAAAGACAAACATCCATAATCCATTTTGGGAAAATGAGGTTATAGTTTCCTAGGCTACTTCCTGTTGATCGTGGGTGCTATTATTCTTATGGGGACCCTCAGAAAATTTAGGATTATACTAAAATAAAATCCTGACTGGAGTAGTCTATGAGGCTGGATCATTACAGCCAGCAGCCTTGAGCCTGTTCTGGATGTAGAACTCAGAGCAAACTGCAACAGAGGCATTTTGAGATGCTGGATCATCTAGGTCATTTGTTTTTATTGTTTTCTGGTCCCCTCATCATAAAAATACATAAACTTTTTTTTTTGGTTTTTTTTTTTTTGAGACAAGGTTTCTCTGTGTAGCTTTGCGCCTTTCCTGGAACTCACTTGGTAGCCCAGGCTGGCCTCGAACTCACAGAGATCCGCCTGGCTCTGCCTCCCGAGTGCTGGGATTAAAGGCGTGCGCCACCACCGCCCGGCAAAAATACATAAACTTTTAAAAGTAACATATATATTTGCATGAATACAAGTCAGCCAAAGACAATTTCTTATTATGTGTTTGAACAGGTAAAATATACACCATGGGTCTTGCAGTTCTTTCAGGTTTATGTTTTTATGTCTGTAGTCAGGATTTCAAGGGGTCTTCCTCGATCAAATCTGGTTTTTCTTAACACAGAATGAATCCACAGCCTCTCATTTCCTGTGGAAATAAAAGCATAAACTCTCCCCCAAAGTGGTGTACCTTTTGACTTAAATTTTGGAGTGAAGATATTTTTAAAATATGTAGGTTGGCCTAATTCAGCAGCTTTTATAATCAAATGTCTCATAGTAGTCAAACAATTTAAAGACAACACAATAACATACACAATTCAGACTTTCTGTGTATTTCCCATCCTCATGTGGCTCATTTTCTCTACATTACTTACTCCCTTTTCTAAGGACTTTATTTTTTAATTTGAAACTATATATTTCTTTTTTTATGACTGTCTATACATTCTCTTTATTCTCCCAAGCCTATGTATATTTTTAAACACACTGTAACCTGTTTAGAGTATTTTCCATCTTAATTTGTTCTTATTGTGTATCTGCAATCATTTTCTGACCATTGCTTTAAACTTAAGCATGGCTAGGACCAAAGAGACAGTCCTAGCTGCTGGCTGTGTCCCATTTGGCTTCACAACATGGCGGAGGTACATTTACCGCCAGCTCTGGGAGCCATACTCACTGCCAACTCTGGGAAGCAGTTGGTCTATGCCTCCATCAAGCAGTATTCAGCCCAGAAACCTTTTTTTTGTCTATACTAGCAAAAGCTAAATCCACCCACACAGTGCACTGTGCGGATTGGAGACACATCTGTGTATGGTAACAGGAATCCACCATGCTGTGCTCAAGCTCAAATGCCACAGCGTCTTTGTGCCATGGCCTGCATAAGAGGCATAAACTAAGAAGCTCTTCTTGGCTCCATTTTAGAACCCTTTTTTAAAGCTTTTCAGGTTTTAGGTGGAAATTCTTGCCCCATGTTAGAACACCAAATGTAGCCAGAAGTATTCCTGTGTCCTGTCCAGTCCCACAACTGCTTGGTCCCAAAGTCAAATGGATAATTCTGAAGCTCTGAGGTGATGTAAATTGGGATGCCAATTGTAGCTGGAAGTTTCTCCAGTCCCACCTGGCCCTATGGTCTAGAAGAATCTGTCCCAACCTCAGTCCTGTAGCTGCATATAAAATAATCACTCATAGGCTTATATTAATTACAAACTGTATGGCCTATAGCTCAGGCTTCTTTCTAGCTAGCTCTTTCATCTTAAATTAACCCATTTCTATTAATCTGTATGTTGCTACATGGTCGTGGCATTACCAGTTTTTTTTTATTTCTTTCTCAGCCCATATATCATTTGTATATAAGAGGACTACTACCAGGTGGCAGTGGCACATGCCTTTAATTCTAGTACACAGGAGACAGAGTCAGGCGGATCTCTGTGAGTTTGAGGCCAGCCTGGTCTACAGAGTGAGATCCAGGACAGGCACCAAAACTACACAGAGAAACCCTGTCTTGAAAAAACAAAACAAAACAAACAAACAAAATAAAAAACAACAAAAAAGAGGGCTACTGTAATGTTTTTTTAGTTTATTTTGTATCCAGCCACTTCAGTAAAGGTGTTTATCAGCTGTAGGAGTTTCCTTGTAGAATATTTGGGACTGTTTATGTATACTATCATATCACCTGCAAATAGCAATACTTTGATATCTTCCTTTCCAATTTGCATCCTATTGATCACCTTTAGTTGTCTTATTGCTCTAGCTGGAACTTCAAGTACTATATTGAATAGATATGGAAAGAGCAAGGGAATATTCTTAAAAAAACCAAATCCCTCTTACTATGATAAGGGATGTGTTTTCCCAAAGAATACCATGTTTTCTTGCAATAATGACAAGTAGTTTGACTCAAAAGACTTTCAGTCTATCAAAGGAAAAATAATAGCACTAATGATAAATAATGACACAATTTTTAAAAGACATCAATTTGTGAGAACAAAATGGATCACCTGGCACTCTCAAGACTACCCTTTGTATAAAGCTACCCCAGGTATTCAGTTACTCTAAGCTAAAACACTTAAAAGACTAGAAGACAGATCATGATCCTTTGACAATGAGTCACGCCAAGCTGTCAAGTTGTTAAAGTGACTTTCCAAGATTACGTCAGGTCTTAACTATGTCCTTCTGAAGCACTATCCTAATTAGTCTTATTAAATAAAACCCAGAGTCAGATATTAGGGTGAAAGCTGAAAGTTCAGAGAAGCAAACATACAGTTACAGTCACTTCTTACATCTCCAAATTCTCAGACCAAAAAAGGGGGCCTAGATCCTGTCTCCACCTGCCTTATATTCCTGCCTCCACCTCTTTAGTGCTGGGATTAAAGGTGTACACCACCACTGCCTGCCTCTGTTTCTCTTTTAGGCTAGTTCAAACTCATGTAGCCCAGGGTGTCCTTGAAATCCTGATCTTCTTGCCTCTTCCTTCAAAGTGCTGGGATTAAAGGTGTGTGACACCACTGCCTGGCTTCTGTGGTTAACTAGCGGCTAGATCTGCCCTTTGTTCTCCAGACAAGGTTTATTTGTCAGAACACAAACAATATATCACATAACACCCTTCCTTCCCTTTATACTTTTACTATTGGACAATGGCAGGATCTGATATTGGTCTTAGGTGTCACTGCTGTAGGACTGCATCCAGAATAAACTATTCATTAAGATCCATGGCAGGATCTTAATGGGGATGCCATAAAATAGAAGTTCTCTGGACAAATAAGTGGAAAATCTTAGGCTACATGACGTTAATATCTATGCTTTATAATTTATTGTATGTTTTAAAACCTTTAATGTAATGATTGAGTATTGTAATTATTCAAAGAGATAAAGTTTGCTGTTTTCCCTGGTTATTATGACTGGAATATATGACAAATATTCTGCAGACCACCATTTGGGAAGCATTGTCCAAAAAACTTACTTTTGCAAAGTTCCAGTAAAAAGGTAAGTATGATATCTTAGTAAAAGTAACATGTTAACTCTTAGTATCCACTTTCATATTTGGTGTAAAACACATTCCTGAGTGAACAAAACATCAGACATATGCATTGTATTCAAGGAGCTCACAGTCTATTGTTAAGATTTTTTTTTAAAAAAGAAATGAATTCTACAGGCTTACTAAAGTAAGGTTTTACATAATGGTATATGATCATCCTACCTTGAACAAAGATGGTAGGTGTGGAAATTAAAGAAAATGGCTATGCTTGAAATATATTATGGATGAATGTCAATATAACTTCATAGTAGATTGGGGGATGGCACTACAGTGTGTGATTTTGTACGTGCATGAATGGTGACTCTGCTCCTGTGAAAGAAAATGAGGGAAAGGAGCAGACTGTGGGAAGGCAATGAGTTTAGCCTGTGGGGTTTCTAAAGAGAGCTATTATCAGGATCACCCTATGTGGCTGTTATTTAGTTTCTCCGCTCTGCTACATTGTAAAATAAAGAAACAGTTCATGTAAAGGATGTCACATTAACGATTCCGTCTAAATCATTTATCCTCTCACTTATTCCTATGGTAGCTTAATTGATTAGCCCAAATAACAGTCATAGCCTATAGCAATAAGAAATTCATAGACAGAAAGCAGCAATTCACAAAACAAGATTCTTTTAAAAGTTGCTATAGGAGATGATCATATTAATGGCTTAAGATAATTAACATTGATGAGATTTTTAACAAATGAGTGAAGATATAACACACTGTATGGCCTTTTAATTGCTATTTATGCAGTCAATCAACATTTATGTATGTTCAGTATATTGCCAGTTCAATATTGAGTTCTAAAAAGATGAAGCATTCAGAGTTCATGATGCTGAATTTTTCAGAATTTACACATGAATCGATGTTTCAGACATGAAATGTAAGTGAAACAAATTGTTAGATGTTTTATGCTAGAAAGCCATATTATACACATTTGGGGAACAATGGTAAAAACTATTCTAGTAGAGTGGACAAAAAACCTTGATACTTTAACTCATATACAAAAGAGAAAACATATTTTCTAAGTGGACAAAAGAGTGAGATGAATTCAAGAAAATTTTCCCAAAAAAGAACATTATTGTAAAACAGATATTTGAAATATATCTTGAAGGTAGTATGAAGCATTTCAAGGATTTAAGCAGAAGTGTCACATTTATTATTTTCAAATGTAATTCTATTTTGCGTGGAAGGCAAAGGCAGTTAAAAGCTCCCATAAGGTCTCAAATGGCATAGAGTGGAATAGTATCAGTAGGGATAAGAAAGACATGAGTCAAGCAGATGTCTAAGGATGTGCATGAATGATAGGACTAGGGTCTAGGGGTTAGAGAGATGGCTGAGTGGTTAAGGGTGCTCTTCTAAAGGGTCTGAGTACAGTCCAAAGCACACATGTGCTCCATCTTTTTTCCCTCCTAGATATTCTGAAAATTTCAGCTGCTTCAGTAGTTCCTTTTTCATTCCTGAACCAAAAATAATAATCTTGGGGGCATCCATTTTGCTGCCTTCCTCTCAGATAGCTTCCTATCTACTATTTTCCAATTCTCACCTGTAATGACTAAGAGTCCTTGAATAATTTACTTGCCAGGAAGCTACTGTTGTTGTCCCTGTTATTGGATTCTAGCCAGTCTCCCATGTGTCTTTGTTGATTGAATTTCGTGTCTCTGACGATAAATGATGTTAAGACTCTAATATTGTTATCTGTCCTCAAATATCTTCTTTGGTGAGATATCTGCTTAGCTTTTCATAAGACTAGTCCTTTCCATTTTGAAAAAAAATGTATGTACGTATAGGTTGCCTATTTCCCAGTGTATGGGCTCAGCCTCACACACCTGTGCATATGACAGCACTGATTGGATTCAGAAGGTTATTTTTAAAAGGACAAAGAGGTAATGACTACACCAGTATGTGACCCAAATCAGTGTCTCACTCACTTCATCAGAGAAGCTTCTTCTTGCAGTCAATGGGAACAAACACAGAGATCCACAACTGGGCAGTGTGCAAAGAGTGAGGAGACTTTGAGACACTCAGTCCTAACTGGGATGTCTGCATCAAACGTTTCTCCTTGGGGCTCAGGGAGCCATGTAGTAGAGGGGGTGAAAAGACTGTAAGAGCCAGATGAAATGAATGACATCAAGAAAACTGTGTCGTGCAGACACAACAGGACTGATGCAAATATGAACTCACAGAGATTTGGCAGCATGCCCAGGGCCTGCATAGGTTCAAGCCAGATGGGGTTCCAGCTCTGAGAGGAGGAAGTGAACGTGAGGTCCCATCCCTAACCAAGGAGCTATCTCTAAGTGACAACCTCTGCTAAAGGAAAAAAATGGTTTTCTCTAGTGGAGTTTTACTGGGTACATAAACCACATTTAAGAGTAGGCCTTATGCCTAACAGTAGATGGCCATCACAAAATGAACTCAATAGTATTTTGCAGATATTTTGTCTCATGTTGCTTTGTTGGGCGTCTTTTGTCTTACTGGTATTTTTGTTTATATATTAATGGTTTTCAATTTTGTGTTTTTATGGGTTTTGGGTGTGTGTTTCTTGTGCCTTTTCACTGTTTATTATTTTATTGTTGTTGTTGTTTTTATTTGCCTATTTTTTTCTAGACAGATAGAAGGAAGATGTGGCATTGGATGAGCAACGAGGAGAGGTGGGCGAAGATCTGGGAGAAGATGGGGAAAGAGAAACAGTGGTAAGAATGTATTATATGAATTTTAATTAAAAATGGTTTAGGTACCATAAAAATACGGTAAAGAGGATGTGAAGTTTGGAGGGTAATGTGTTGGGAGAGGTCCAGTAGGAGCAGGAAGGAGAGCAGAGTTTGGATATGATCAAGATACATTGTATATGGGGCTGGAGATATGGCTCAGAGGTTAAGAACAATTGTAAGAACAATTACTACTCTTGCAGAGGACCTGGATTCAGGTCCTAACACCCATATAGTAACTCACAACCACCTGTAACTCCAGTTCTAGGGTATCCAATGTTGTCTTTTGATCTCATGGGTTCCCTCCTGCATATGGTGCATATACATACACTCAGTCACACACACACACACACACACACACACACACACACACACACACAATAAATAAATAGATTTTTTTTAAAGTTAAAAAAGATACATTGTATATTTGTATGAAAATTTCAAATAATAAGTAAAATTATTTTTAAAATTTATTTAGTAGTTTTGTTCTTCATAGATATTTGGTTGGTTTGAATCTATCATAAAGTATACTATCATGAAAACACTTATAATCATGTTTGGGTGAACATATAAACATATTTCTACCCTATACATTCACCAATTTGATAAACTAAGTTTTGTAGCTTCTCTGCACTCTCAGACAGTGCAGATAATTTGATGAGTGTTTATTCCTTTTGATTTTAATTTCATCTGTGTGATGGCCAATGAAGTTGTACATCTTTTGTGTGCTTATTGAATATTTAGATATACTCTATTGTGAGGTGACTCTTTGCTTTCTTTCTATTTTATGCTCTTTCTTTTTCTCACTGATCTATACTGGGGCGTCATATATATTATTTATTTATTCCTTGACATTTTCATGTGATCATATACATCCCTATTACCTTCTTCCACTCCCACTTCAAAACCCATTCCCACTTCAAAACCCTTCTTCAAAATGTCACCTTTTATTTTCCTTTCTTTTTTTAACTCAGTTAACCCTGAGTTTAATCAGGGTTCAGGGTTGCTTGCATAATAATGAGTTGGGGGTTATTTACTGGAGCATGGAAAACTAACCAGTGGCCACACCACTAAAGAAAGTGATTTCCCTTCCTACCAACAATCATTACCTGTCAGTAGCTTCCCCCATCCCCATGAGCTCCTCTCCCATCTTTCAGCATTTATATTAGTTATTCTCCCCTTTCTGTAATATTCCTTCAGTCTTTGAGTGAGCAATATAAATGCCACATATATTCTAAACACTCAAACTTACTTCTTCTAAACACTTTGACCAGTTAGGAATCTGTGCATTAACCATTTCCTAATGCAAAGAGGAGCTTCTCTGACCAAAGCTCATAGTAGCACTAGCATATGGATATAACCATAAGTACTTACAAGGCAATTTGACATTTTTTTTAGCAAAACAATAGTAGTAGGTTCTTTCTGAGTACCTATGACCATGACCTCCACAGCCATGGACTTTTGATTAGACTTACATGGTCAAGCATGAACTCATTCTTATAGATAAGGCCTCAAATCCAATCAAGAAATGGTTTGTTACTTCTCTTGTTGTTATAAAATAATAATCAAAAGCAACTTAATGGAGAAAGGGTATTTTGACTAAGAGTTTTAGGGTATAGCTCATCATGGCAGGGAAGTCAATTGACAAGAACATGAGTCAGCTAGACATCTAGCATTCATAGTCAGGAAACAACAAATGATGAGTACTCATGTTCAGCTCAGTTTTTCCTTTTTATCCAGCCTAGGATTTATTCAGTCTAGGATCCTAGTCTAAGATATTTTGCTGTACACAATTAAGTTTTCCACCTCAATTAACCTAAGACAGATAATCCATAACAGTTGTATCTAGATGGCTGCCTCCTGTGTGATTCCAGATCCAGGAAGTTGACAATCAGTATTAACTATTATTAGTCTTGCTACTATTGCGCTAGTAGTCACACATTGTCTAGCAGATCAGTATCATAACATGCAAAATCTATAGCTGGGTGAAACTATTGGTGGCTTGCAAAGCCTTTTATGACTCTGTGTAAGTCAGCATAACAAATTTTATTGTTTAGTTTCAGCTTGACTTGTCTATGTCCTAGAACCAAAGTATGAGACGTCTTTAGCAAGTAGGAGCTTACTATTCAGTTCTGATTGGCAACCAGGAGCAATAGCCCTAGTATGTATTGTTTTGGAGGCATTTGAAGCCTCCCTAGCCAATAACTCATAGTGCAGCTATAGAATCTTGATACTTGTATTTTCATTTAATAACACATGATGTCTGGGAATAGCATTAGCTTCCTATACAGTGCATTCCTGTGTGTACTTCTTTTCTTAGATGTATTTTTAATTAACTTACATTTGGATTTTTCAAGTGTCCTAAGGTCTGGAAACTTCTTTATTCATTCTTTTCCATACCTTTGCCATCCTCATCCTTGCTCAATCCTTTCCAACCAAAATATTCCATCTCTTAACTATCATATAATGTTTGCAGAACTTCATATATTCTTGGCATATTTTTTGTATTTTTTGTTTTTTCCTAATTATAGAATGCTTTGTACTTTTTTAATTATGTGAGAACAAATCAAAATTTTGGCTAAACTAAGTCAAATTTAGTGATTTTAAAAGCAAAACACACACACACAAACAAAATTAACTAGACAAAATATCAGATTATGGAGGGAAATTTGATGATTGATCTGTGACTACAAATCAAAAGGTTTTTGTTAACTGATAATTGTCAGGAAGTACTTTTCTGCTGAGTATTTATATGTACATCATCTCATGCATAGAAATTCTTAATTTTAACAATCAGATTTATCAAAAAATTCTCTTATGGTTAGCAAATTTTGTGTTCCATTTAAAAATATCTTTGTCAGAGTCCAGGGTGCTAACCATTACACCCATGGAACACCTAGTAATGGAGAAAACAGAGTTTCAACTAGCCATTTCTTGTCTGACACGATGAAAAGATTCCAGTAGCGGGGACTGAGTTGCATTCAATTGAGTTGTTCACCAAAGGGGTCACATTGAAATTCCCAAACAACTCAGGCTGTTGCTAAGACAAAGAATTGCTTTCTGCAAACTGACAGTTGGGCACCATTGCTGAGGGCAACACCCATACAACTTATTGAACATGGAGAAGTGGAGCTGGTGCCTACATGGAGCCTTCACCTCTGTGTTCTAGTCTCTGCAGGCTTTTAAAAGGGAAACATGGACACCAAACCAGCCACAAAACCTTTGAGCTACAATCTGTCCTACATTTAAAATATGCTAGGACAATGGTGGCACAAAACTTGTGGGAGTATCCAATGTTTGATTTGACTTAAGGCTCACTCCACGAGAAGGAACCCATACCCAACACTGCTTGGATAACAAAGAACCAGAGACTGGATAACCCAGAGTCCTAGGGTAAAGCCAAACACTACTGGTCTAAAGAAGTATCAATGAAGTGACTCCTAATATTCTGCTATACTCAAAGACCAGTGCCTTATCCAGTTGTCCTGAGAGAGGCTTCCTCCACCAGCAGATGGGAACAGATGCAGAGACCCACAGCCAGACATTACTTGAAGAGAGAGTCTACATGGGAGCCCCCCCTCAAATCCCTCCCTTCAGAACTCAAGGAATCCCTAGAAAGAGGAGGTCAAATGATTGTTAGAGTCAGAGGAGATGGAAAGCATCAGAACAAGGCCCTCTGAATTAACTAAGCAAGGTGCATATGAGCTCACAGAGGCTGAAGGAGTAACACAAGGCACAAGGGCCTACATGGGTCTGCATCAGGTCCTCTGCATATATATTATAGCTATTGGCTTAGAATTTTTATGGGACTCCTGATTGTGAAAATGAGTGGATCTCTGACTCTTTTTTTTTGTTTTGTTGTTGTTGTCCTTTTTATTAAGAAAAATATTTTATTCACTTTGCATACCAATCAAAGATCCCCCTCTTCCATCCTCACACCTCTCTAGCCTCCCCCTCCCAACCTACCTCCATTCCCTCCTACAAGAAGGTAAAGCCTCCCATGGGGAGGTACATTTAGTAGAGGCAGGTCCAAGCTCCTCCCCTGCCTCAAGGCTGTGCCAGGTCTCCCATCATAGGTAGTGGGATCCAGAAAACCTGTTCATGCACCATGGATAGATTCTGATCCTACTGCCAGGGGGCCCCATAAGCAGATCAAGCTACACAGCTGTCTCGCTTATCTAGAGGGCCTAGGCTAGTCCAATGCATGCTCTACAACTGTTGATCTAAATTTCATGAGTTCCCACTAGTTTGATTTGGTTGTCTCTGTAGGTTTTCCCACCATGATCCTGATGTCCTTACTCATAGAATCCCTCTTCACTGTCTTCGACTGAATTTCCAAAACTCAGTCTGGTGTTTGGCTGTGGATCTCTGCATCTGCTTCCATCAGTTACTGGAAAAAGGCTCTATGATAACAAGGTACTCACCAATCTGATTACTGGGGTAAGCCAGTTCAGGCACCCTCTCCACTATTGTTAGTAGTCTAAGCTGGGGTCGTCCTTGGGTATTCCTGGGAATGTTCCTAGCACCTGGTTTTTCACCATCCCCGTGAAGTCTCCCTCTATCATGGTATCTCTTTCATTGCTTTCCCACTTCATCTCTGTTCTAGCTCGACCATCCTATTCCCTTATGTTCTCATCCCTCATCCGCTACACTCCATTGCCTACTCCTCATCCCCAGTTTGCTCATGGAGATCCCATCTACTTCCCCTTCCCAGGGTGATTTACGCATTCCTCTTAGGGTCCTCCTTGTTAGTTAGCTTCTCTGGAGTTCTGGGTTTGTTGTCTGATTATTCTTTGCTTTACATCTAGTATCCACTTATGAGTGAGTACATACCATGTTTGTCCTTCTGAGTCTGGGTTACCTCACTCAGCATGGTATTTTCTAGTTCCATCCATTTGCCTGCAAATTTCATGATGTCATTGTTATTTACTGCTAAGTAGTACTTCATTGTGTACATGTACCACATTTTCTTTATTCATTCTTCGGTCGAGGGGCATCTAGGATGTTTCCAGGTTCTAGCTATTACAAAAATGCTGCTCTGAACATAATTGAGGAAGTGTCCTTGTGGTATAGTGAGCATTCCTTGGGTATATGCCCAAGAGTGGTATAGCTGAGTCTTGAGGAAGATTGATTCCCAATTTTCTGAGAAACCGCCATACTGACTTCTAAAGTAGCTGTACAAATTTGCACTCCCACCAACAGTGGAGGAGTGTTCCCCTTGCTCTGCATCCTCTCCAACATAAGCTGTCATCAGTGTTTTTGATCTTAGCGATTCTGGAAGGTATAAGATGGTATCTCAGAGCCATTTTGATTTGCATTTCCCTGATGACTAAGGATGTTGAGCAATTCCTAAAATGTCTTACGGTCATTTGAGATTCTTCTGTTGAGAATTCTCTGTTTAGCTCTTTAGCCTATTTTTTTAATTGGATTGTTCATTATTTTGATGTCTAGTTTCTTAAATTCTTTATATATTTTGGAGATCATCCCTCTGTCACATATAGGGTTGGTGAAGATCTTTTCCCATTCTGTAGGCTGTCATTTTGTCTTACTGTGTCCTTTGCCTTACAGAAGCTTCTCAGTTTTAGGAGGTCCCATTTATTAATTATTGCTCTCAGTGTCTGTGCTACTGGTGTTATATTTCTGAAAGTAGTCTCCTGTGCCCATGCGTTCAGCATTACTTCCTACTTTCTCTTCTATCAAGTTCAGTGTGTCTAGATTTATATTGAGGTCTTTGATCCACTTGGACTTGAGTTTTGTGCATGACGACAGATATGGATCTATTTGCAATCTTCTACATGTTGACATCTAGTTACGCCAGCCAACACCATTTGTTGAAGATACTTTTCCCCCCATTGTATAGATTTAGCTTCTTTGTAAAAAATCACGCTTTCATAGGTGTGTGGGTTAATGTCAGGGTCTTCTATTTGATTCTATTGGTCCACATGTCAGTTTTTATGACAATTACAAGCTGTTTTTATTACTATAGCTCTATAGTATATGGTGATATTTTATTTGTATTAAAATGTTATTTGTATGTTAATAAATAAAGTTGCCTGGGTGTCAGAGCTATTAGCAAGCCATAGGAAAGTCGGCCAGTGGTGGCGTACACTTGTAATCCCAGCACTTGGTAGGCAGAGCTAGGTAAGTCTCTGTGTGTTCAGGGATACAGCCAGCATTGGACACATATGCCTTTAATCTCAATACCAACCATAGAAGACCTGGAGGTCTATACAGACAGACAGTGACAAGGCGGTCATGTGGTTGGGTTTACAACCAATGAGAAGGCAGAACAGAAAGTCTATATAAAGACTTTAACACGGGAAGTAGCTCTCGTTCAGAGAGGTAAGATCACTGCAGGAGGAAGGGTAAGGTTTTAGCTCTTAGCTCTGACCTCGGCTTTCTTCTTTGCATTGGTTCTGTGTTTCTTATTTAATAAGACGGTTGGTTACATATACAATAGTAGAGCTTGAGGTCAGGCCTGGATCATGATGCTTCCAGAGGTGACTTTATTGTACAGAATTGTTTTAGCTATCCTGTTTTTTTTTTTTTTTTAATTTTTCCATATGAAGTTGAGAATTGTTCTTTCCAGGCCTGTGAAGAATTGTTTTGAGATTTTAATGGGGATTGCATTGAACTTGTAGACTGCTTTTGGTAAGATTGCCATTTTTACTATGTAATCCTACCTATCCATGAGCATGAGAGTTCTTTCTATTTTCTGATATCTTCTTCAATTTCTTTCTTCAGAGACTTAAAGTTCTTGTCATGTAGGTCTTTTATTTGCTTAATTAGAGTTACCCCAAGATATGTTGTATTATTTGTGGCTATCGTAAAGGGTGATATTTCTCTGATTTCTTTCTCAGCCTGATTATCACTTGTATATAGAAGGGCTACTGATTTTTTTCATTAATCTTGTATCTTGCCACATTACTGAAAGTGTTTATCAGCTGTTGGAGTTCCCTGTTAGAAATTTTGGGGTCACTTATGTATACTATCATATTGTCTGCAAATAGTGAAATTTGACTGCTTCCTTTCCAATTTGTATCCCCCTGATCTCCTTTTGTTGTCTTATTGCTCTAGCTAGAACTTCAATTAATATATTGAATACATATGGGGAGAGTGGACAACTTTGTCTTGTTCCTGATTTTAGTGGAATCACTTTGAGTTTCTCTCCATTTAATTTGATGTTGGCTGTCAGCTTTCTGTAAATTGCCTTCATTATGTTTAGGTATGTTCCTTGTATTCCTGATCTCTCTGAGACCTTTATCATGAGGGGGTGTTGGATTTTGTCAAAGGCTTTTTCAGCATCTAATGAGATGATCATGTGAGTTTTTTTCTTTCAGTTTGTTTATACGGTATATTACATTGACAGACTTTCATGTGTTGAACCATCCTTGCATCTCTGGGATGGAGCCTACTTGGTCATGGTGGATAATTTTTTTGATGTGTTTTTGGATTCGGTCTGTCAATATTTTATTGAGTATTTTTGCATCAATGTTCATGAGGGAGATTGGTCTGTAATTCTCTTTCTTTGTTGCATCTTTGTGTCTTTTGGGTATCAGAGCAACTGTAGCCTCATAAAAGGAGTTTGGTAATGTTCCTTCTGTTTCTATTGTGTGGAACAATTTGGAGAGTGTTGGTATTAACTCTTCTTTAAAATTCTGGTAGAGTTCTGCACTGAAACCATCTGGTCCAGGGTTTTTTTTTTTTTTTTTTGGTTGGGAGACTTTTAATGACTATTTCTATTTCCTTAGGGGTTATTGGTGTATTTAAACTGTTTATCTGGTCTTGATTTAACT
This sequence comes from Peromyscus eremicus, assembly GCF_949786415.1. Classification (NCBI taxonomy): domain Eukaryota; kingdom Metazoa; phylum Chordata; class Mammalia; order Rodentia; family Cricetidae; genus Peromyscus; species Peromyscus eremicus. Next base: position 110,501,412 of record NC_081439.1, read on the forward strand.
TTGGTATGTGGTTCCTATCCAGAACATTGTTTATTTCTTTTACATTTTCCAATTTTGTGGAGTGCAGGGTTTTGAAGTATGATCTGATGATTCTCTGAATTTCCTCGTTGTCTGTTGTTCTCTCTCCCTTTTCATTTCTGATTTTGTTAACTTGGATGCTCTCTTTCTGCCGTTTTTTAGTTTGACTAAGGGCTTGTCTATCTTGTTGATTTTCTCAAAGAACCAACTCTTTGCTTCATTGATTCTTTGTATTGTTCTCTTTGTTTCTATTTTATTTAATTCAACTCTCAATTTGATTATTTCCTGGAGTCAGTTCCTCCTTGGTGAGTTTGCTTCCTTTTGTTCTAGAGCTTTCAGGAATGCTGCTAAGTTCTAGTGTGATATTTCTCTGACTTCTTTATATGGGCATTTAGTACTATGAATTTTCCTCTTAGCACTACTTTCATAGTGTCCTATAACTTTGGGTATGCAGTATAGTTGTTTTCATTGAATTCTAGGAAGTCTTTAATTTCTTTCTTTATTTCTTTTTCAACCCATTGGTGATTCAGTAGAGCACTATTCAGTTTCCATGAGATTGTAGGCTTTCTGTAATTTCTGTTGTTGATGAAATCTAACTTTAAGCCATGGTGGTCCAACAGAATACAGGAGATTATTCCATTTTTTGTAACTGTTGAGATTTGCTTTGTGACCAAATATGTAGTCGATTTTAGAGAAGGTTCCATGGGGTGCTGGGAAGAAGGTATATTCTTTTTCATTAAGGTGCAATGTTCTGTAGATATCTATTAAGTCCATTTGAGTCATAACATCTGTTAGGTCCCTTATTTTACTGTTAAGTTTCAGTCTGGCAGATCTGTCCAGTGGTGAGAGTGGGGTGTTGAAGTCTCCCACTATTAATGTGTGGGTTTTGGTGTGTGATTTAAGCTTTAGTAATGTTTCTTTAACATATGAGGGTGCCTTTTTTTCGTGGCATGAGTGTTCAGAATTGAGACTTCATCTTGGTGCATCTTTCCTTTGATGAATACGTAATGTCCTTCCCAATCTCTTTTGATTGATTTTAATTTAAAGTTTATTTTGTTAGAAGCTAGGATAGCTACACCAGCTTGCTTTTTAAGTCCATTTGGTTGGAAAGTCTTTTCCTAGCCTTTTACTCTGTGGTAGTGTCTGTCTTTGAAGTTAAGATGTGTTTCCTGTATACAGCAGAAGGATGGATCCTGCTTTTGTATCCATTCTGTTAGCCTGTGTCTTTTTATAGGCAAATTGATTCTATTGATATTAAGGGATATTAATAACCAGTGATTGTTAATTCCTGTTATCTTTTGGTGGTAGTGTGTGTGTGTGTGTGTGTGTGTGTGTGTGTGTGTATTTCTCTTCTTTGGGATTTACTGCTGTGGGATTATCTATTGCCTGTGTTTTCGTTGGTACATCTGTCTTTCTTAGGTTGGAATTTTTCTTCTAGTGCTTTCTGTAGGGCTGGATTTGTGGATAGGTATTGCTTAAATCTGGTTTTGTCTTGGAATGTCTTGTTCACTCCATCTATGTTGATTGAAAGTTTTGCTGGGTATATTAGTCTAGGCTGGCACCTGTGGTCTCTTAATGTCTGCATTGTATCTGTCTAGGACCTTTTGGCTTTTGGAGTCTCCATTGAGAAGTTAGGTGTTATTCTGATGAATCTGCCATTATAAGTCACTTAGCCTTTTTCCTTTGCTGCTCTTAATATTCTTTCTTAATTCTGTATGTTTAGTGGTTTAATTATTATGTGGCCAGGTGACTTTTTTTTGGGAGTCTAATCTATTTGGTGTTATATAAACTTCTTGTATCTTCATTGGTATTTCATTCTTTAAGTTGGGAAAGTTTACTTCTGTGATTTTTTAAATAATTTTCTGTGCCTTTGAGTTGGTATTCTTCTTCTTCTTCTATCCCTATTATTCTTAGGTTTGGCCTTTTCATGGTGTCCCAAATTTCCTGAACATTTTGTGTTATGACTTTTTTGGCTCTGTTGTTTTCTTTGACTGACAAATCTATTTCCTCTATTGTATACTCTATGCCAGAGATTCTCTCTTCTATCTCTCATCTTCTGCTGGTTATGTTTGTATCTGTAGTTCCTATTCTTTTACTCAGATTTTCTATTTTCAGAATTCTCTCAGTTTGTGTCTTCTTCATTGTTTCTATTTCAATTTTCAGGTCTTGAACTGTTTCCTTCACTCGTTTAATTGCTTTTTCTTGGTTTTCTTGGCTTTCTTTAAGGGATTTATTGATTTCTTCCAATTTTTTGTTTGTCTTTTCCTCAAAAATTTTAAGGGAATTTTTCATTTCCTCTTTTAAAGGCCTCTATCATTTTATAAATTTATCTATCTATCTATCTATCTATCTATCTATCTATCTATTTATTTATTTATTTTGTTTTTCAAGACAGGGTTTCTCTGTGTAGCTTTGGAGCCTGTCCTGGAACTTACTGTGTAGACCAGGCTGGCCTTGAACTCACAGAGATCCACCTGCCTCTGCCTTCTGAGTGTTGGGATTAAACGTGTGCACCACCACAGTCAAGCCATAAAGTTATTTTTAAGGTCACTTTCTTCTGCTTCTTCTATGTTGTGATGTTCAGGTCTTGCTGTTGTAGAACCACTAGGTTCTGGTGATGCCCTATTGCACTTTATGTTGTTGTATGCATTTTTGCACTGGTATCTTCCTATCTCTTCCTCCAATAGGTGCAAGAGGTATCTGTGTCTGAGTGAGCTGCTCTTGGTCCAATCTATGCTTGCTGTGTCTGTGTCTCAGGAGGCCACTCTGGGTCCAATCTTAGCTCTTGGACTAATTTCAACTGGCGGATTCTGGTTCTCAGAGAGCTGCTCTTGGTCCAATCCAAGCTGGCTGATTCTGTGTCTCAGGGAGCTGCTCTTGGTCTTATCAGGGCTCCTGGTCCAACGAGAGTTGGCAGATTCCATGTCTCAGCAAGCCACTGGGGTGACAGGGGGATGGATATGTTTAGGGTAAGTCATGGGTCTTATAGGTTTTAGGGTTCAGTGGGGGGTTTTAGTTGGGGAGGCTGCACACAGGAGTCTTCCCTGCTGGCTGGCAACTGGGACAGAGATGGGTAGGGGTTCCCAGGGACTGGTTGTGTCCCAGGGCCTAGGTCCTAGAGGTGGGACTCTGGGTGGGAGAAGAGTCACTCACCCCTTGGTCCAATGAGAGCTGGCAGATTCCGTGTCTCAGGAAGCCCCTGAGATCGCAGGAGGATGGGTATGTTTAGGGTAGGGCAAGAGTCTTGTAGATTGCAGGGTCTAATGGGGGGTTTTGGTGGGGGAGCCTGCCTGTGGGAGACTTCCCTGCTGGCTGTCAACTGGGGCAGTGGTGAGTGAGGATTCCTGCGAACTGGTTTTGTCCCAGGGCCTAGGTCCTAGAGGCAGGACTCTGGGGTCTCTGACTGCTAAGCCTCCTCTTCGGACTCTTTTCCTCCTGTTGGGTTTCTATATGCAACTTTGGCATGATAGTTTTTGCTTCATCTTATTATATTTTATTTTGTCATATTTGGTTGTTACCTCTTACAAACCTATTATTTTCTAATGAGATGCAGAAAGGGAGTGGATCTAGATGGGAAGGGAGGTGGGGAGGACCTGGGAAGAGTAGAGGGAGGGAAAATTATTAGGATATATTGTATGAGAAAAGAATCTGTTTTCAATAAAAGGAGAAAATGAAAAAATATCTTTGTCAACCACAAGGTCATGATGAGTTCTATATTTTCTTCTTAAAGCTGTATTTTTTGCTCTTTTATATAATATGAGAAATTGGTCAGTATTTAGGCCTAACAGATGGTCAATAGACAGAGCATCATGTAATGAAATGACTGTTTTCTACTCTATACTGCAGCATCACTGTTGTCATAATAAAATGTCTTTATATGCACGAGTCTATTTCTAGACTAGTTTTTCACTTCCATTGGAGCATTAGTCAATCTTGGCAAACTATCTTAATTATTGTGTCTTCATAAGAGCCCTTGACATATGGTAGTGTATCTCTTTTAGCTGTTCCAAATACATTTTGTGCTAAAAAATGTAATTCTGTATATTCTATACTTCTCAGACCATAGCTTAGTGTCTGGCAGAGTAATTTGTCAGTAAATATTTTTTCCCTGTTTTTACTAACTCAACTTTTGTGTTAAGTAATTTATACATGCTTTTTATTATATTGCTACCGGCATATTCCCTAGACTCTAGTAATCAACCTTCTATATTTCCATTTCAACAAAATACAGTTTCTAACATCACCATTTGTGGTAGACAACATTAATGCTCCAACTAGATCTCTTCAAATAATTTTTGTTCCTCTTTTGACCTTGGTGTGATTTTTTTGTTCTAGCAGTGGGTGTTTGAATATTTTGGTGGGTTATAATTATACTTACCAGAATTTCTTTAATGGGATATTATACTTATTATATTATCAGAATTTTTCTCATAGGCATGAAGAGGCAGATAAAACTGAGAAATCATGTCCCTTCTTGTACCTTAGGTAATCACTAGTGAATGAAGAAATAAAGTCTTAACAGTTCGTTTTTTCTGGTGTTATGAATTGAACTCAGGTTCTTGTGCATACTAGGCAATAGTTCTATTAATGAACTACATTCACATCAGGGTGAGTAGCAGTACAAATTCATAGTCCTTGCAAAGGGGTATGTTAATTGTACAAAGTAATATATTTCATTTTAACATTTCTATAAAATCATATAATATACTTTGGTCATATCGACACTCTATATGACTCTTACTTACTCCCCTCCCCACTTGTCCCCTCTTTTGCACAGCTGCAGTACTTCCCCTTTTATTTTCATGTCCTTCTTATTTTAGATTGTACACATGAGGATAAGTGCATGATATTTGTCTTTGTGAGACTAACTTATTTCACATGATGACATAAATCCAGGTCCATCTGTATCCCCATAATAGTTACAATTTCATTCTTACTTCCTATTGAATACAACTGCAGTGTACAGACATATTCATATATACACCACTTTTTCTTTATCTTAGTCTGATATTACAATGTAGATATTATGGTATTAATAGAATCTCTATTGCATGCTGATGTTGATTTTTTTGTTCATACCAGCAGTATTATACCATATCATATGGAAGCTTTATTTTTAGTTTGAGGAAACATTGTACCAATTTCTAGAGTGACTGGTGTAATTTATGTTCCCACTAGCTATGAATAAGATTCTTTCCCAGCCCCTGAATCTTTGCCAGCATTTGTTGTTTGCCTTCTTGATGACAGCCATTCTTACTGGAGTTAGACGATCAATCAATGTAGTTTGATTTGTGTTTCCTGGTGGGTTAAAGGATACTGGACATTTCTTCATGTATTTATTGACCATTGGTACTTCTTTATTTGCAAATTATCTTTTCAGTTCCATTTCCCATTGGTTGAATGGATTGTTCACTGTATAATCATGGTCTTGGTACAGGTCTACTTTAACTCTTCTACTCTTTAATATAATAGAGTCCAAAGGGACTGTGACAGTCTAGAATTTCTATCTGGTCTCATGCTGGACCACTATGTCAATAACATAAATTTAATTGACTGTCTAATAAAGAAGTGGCAAAAATTATAGATTAATTAGCTCCAAAGGAAATAAAATGTAATTTGGAAATATTGGTAAAAATTTAAGTACGTCAGCATGCGATCTTAACAACCCCAGTATGAAGAAATTAGCACAGTTCTTGGTAGTTTTCATAGGATTTTGGAGAATGCATATACTGCCTGTTTTTATGAGGTATTTATAATCCAACTTCAAAGTTTTCCAACTTAGAGAGGGTGTAATTATTTTTTAGCATTTTATTTGACAAAATAATTAGAAATGTTTATGGGTTACAATGTAATGTCTTGATATATGTATGTTTTGTGAACAATCATTCAGAACAATTAGTAATGTCCATTAATCCTTATCAGTTCCTTGTGCCAAAAGCACTCAGCATCTTTTCCTTTAGCTATCTTGAAACAAGCATTATTATTAGCTATAATTACCCTACTGTTCTAACCCACCCCAGAATGGACTCTTCCTTTTTAACTATAAATTTATACCTATTGGACAACCCTTCCCTATTCCCTGATTGCCACCTACATTTACCAGCCTTTGGTAGCCACTGTTCTGCTCTATATTTCTTTTTTTAATTTTTTTATTTTATAATTTAAAATTTAACATATCAGCCACGGATTCCCCTATCCTCCTTCCTCCTTCCCCCCTCCCCCCCGCCCTCCCTCAACTACCCCCCACATATCTGCTCTATATTTCTATGAGATCAGTCTTTCTTAGATTCCAAATATGAAAGGGTTATGCAGCATTTGTTTTTTCCATGCTTGTTTTTTAAACCTTTGTATAATGCCCTACAAATTTATCCATGTTGTCTCAAATCACAGGATTTTATCATTTATCCAGCTGAATAATCTTTCACAATGTGTATATGCTGTAATTTTAGTTCACTCATATGTTAATGAACATTTTGATTGATTCCATATCTGTTCTACTGTAACTATTGTTGCAATAAACATGGGAATTCAAATCTGTGTTTGGCATTCTGATTTACTTCCTCTGGATATGTATTCAGGAGTAGGATTGCTGGATTATATGGTATTTCTGCTTTGAATCTTTTGCAGAAAATCCATACTACTGTCAGTAATGACTGTACCAATTTACATTCCCACCAGCAGTGCTTAAGGGTTTTTCCTTCTCTACTTCCTCATCAGAAACTGTTGCTGTAGTTTTAAATAACACCCTTCCTAACTGTGATAAGGTGTGAGTAAACAATGATTTTGATTTGCATTTTCTTGATGGTTAATAATATTGATCCTTGCCCTACGTGTACCTTGGCAATCTGCATGTTTTTCTTATAGAAACAATTAAGGTTATTTGCTCACTTTTTAAATTGATTATTTAGGGGCCCAGCAAAATAGCTCAGCAAGGAAAAAATACTTGCTTCCAAGCTGAATGACTTGAGTTCAGTCCCTGGATGACCTGAGTTCAGTCCCCAGAACTCACATAGTGGAAAGAGAGAACCAATACCTCAAAGTTGCCCCCTTATCCATACACACATTATCACCACCATGACCACCATGACTACCACGATCATCAGTACCAGCACCACAACACCCCTCACTAAAGAATAAGCAAAATTGGATTATTTGGCTTTTTTCCTATTAAGTTGTTCAAGCTCCTTATGGGTCTATAAACCAGAAAGGGCACTGAAGACTGTGTAGGCTATAGTACAAGTATCACTGATGCATGGGGCAGATAACTTGGTAGATTCCATGGTTCTAGAGGTATTTGCAATAGAAACAAATACTTACAGACTCTCTAATGAACTGAATCAGAAATGTTTGGGAGCATATATATATATATATATATATATATATATATATATATATATATATAGTGTAACAGAGAAGAATATTCCATTATTAAAGAAACTTCAGGAACTAAGGAGGAATGAGAAAAGGTTGATCAGTAGACAGTCAGTTACAGTTAAGAGTAAGAAATGCTGGTGTGTTGTTGCTCTATCAATAACAGTAATGTATGTACAATAAAAAAAACCTGGGAGAAAAACTTTAAAAGTTTTCATCTTCGGCCAGTGAGATGGATTAGTAGATAAAGATGATTGCTGTGAAGCCTAAATACTTGAGTTCAATCTCTGGGACCCACATGGTAGAAAAAGAGAACCAATCCTCTCAAGTCATTTTGCACACATGCTCCATGGTACATAGGCATCTCTCCACCAAATAAATAAATAAATAAATAACAATAGATATTTTATCCTGATTTTAACATTGTACAATATATACTGTATGTATTGTATGTGTACATATATACAATATGTATGTTGTATGTATAACATATATATGTTGAGACATTATATGTTACTCATTATTATATAATTATTTGTTTTATGTAATACTCAAGGTATATTATTTTAAATAAAAATAATATAAATTCTTGGATGAGCAGGATGCAGGTATGAGAAAGAATAAAATATTAACCATGATTATTCAAAGTAAAAAGTAAAACTTAAACTTTGTTCATATGGGGAAAAGTTCTTTTATACCATGAACTTATCGTAGTATTCTTAAGTTTTCTCATAATCACCCACTTAGGGCTTCTTTGTAAATTTTGAGAGTTTGGTCTAGTGTGAAGTGCTTAATTTGGAGATCTTTTGTAGACAGTGACCTGCAAAAAATGTAAATGCATGTTTAATGAAATGTTAAATGATGATTTTTTTCTGATTATATATAAAACTAGTAGAATGAGTATTAAATTTATACAAATGTATTTTTTATGATTGCCATGTAACATGCAGAGCACAGTCATATCATTGATGATGTGACAATTTGACAATACAAATCTGCAGAAGAAGTCAGTATAATTTAAAGGTTAATCCTTAGTTAGTAATAAACAATGTTATATACATGAGATCATGATATAACCTGACATAAAGATGCAGAAATCATATGATTTTTTTAATTCATATTAAATCATTCTGCATTGATTATGTTCCTTTTCCTTTTATCTTTTGCAGATGAGAAAAACAAAATGGTAATGCTGAAATAGGTTAGCTATAATAAGTGATACAGTTTATATTAGAATGTTTAGTGCATCTCATTCTTTTTCCTCATTTTCTTCCTCTGAAAACTCTTCTTTCCAGTGAATGTATAATATGTGACAATAGTGTGAATGTGATTATAAATTCTGTTAAAAAGCTAAATACTGTCTCTTGTAATCAGCCAGTGGATGAGGAGAATTGCTACAAAACTCTGTTTCTTGGACACACATGACATGGTTGATGTACTTGTGAGCTCACTGCACTCATCTGTTGTCGTCTGAAAACTTGTAGAAGACTGGGCCCATGAACATTTCATCATGCCAAAGCCATGTGTCCATGAGGCACCACCTTCCCTGAGGTGAGGAGTGTCCCTTTCTTTAGTAGTATAACTGCTGACAAGTTGCCCATGCTCCAGTAAATAGCATGCTTTCCATGCTGTGACATGGAAAGCATGAGGACCTGTGTTCAATCCTTAGAAAAAACATTAAAAGAAAAAACTAGGAATAATGATACATGATTGTAGTCTTAGGGAGACAGAGACAGGCAGATCCTTGTGACACACTTTGGCAAACCAATCTAACTTACTTGACAGATTCCTGGCCAGTGAGAAATCCAGTCTCAAAAACAGCAAAACAAAACAAAACAAAACAAAGTGAACCAGTTTCTTTTGAAACAGAAAAAAACAAGTGGATGGTAACTGAGAAATGTCAGACACCCAGAGTAGTCTCTGAGTTCATACACATACACACTCCTCTCCAATTGTTATGTATTCACTCATACCTTGAGTATATAATTGTACTGTGTCCTCTCTCAGATGTTGGGATTTCAGATATGGGCTGCTACACACAGCATGAAACATTGTTTTAAAAAGAAAAATCAATAAATTATTTGCTTCAGATCTCTCAGATTTCTTAATGTTGGTAATTAGAGTTATATACTTCTCTCTTAGGACTGCTGCCATTGCATCCTACAGGATTTAGTATGTTGTGCAAAACAGTGTTCTTAACTGTACAAAAATATGTGATGGATAAATGTATTTATAAGTTGTTATGGTATGTATATAATTCACAAGTACAGAAAAGCTTCCATTTTACTGATCTAAATAGCTTCAAATCACAAAAGTATGAATATAATTTTTTAAAAAGGGAGAAAAGCAAAAAATAAGTTCCAGATGTGCTATTAGGCTCTGATAGAGACTACTTGTTCAGAGGAATCAGTTTTCTAGGCAAGTAGACTTCCTATCGATAACTGGGTTTTGTCAGACTTACCAGGTCATGATATAGGTAGGTCACAGCAGCAGTTCTTACTATGATAAAAGTAGCATAGTTGGAATTATATCTGTTTGTCCAGAGGATGTGAATAAGTTACATGAACAAATGGACCAATTTTCTTGTTCCCATTAAGGCCTCTCTCTTTCAGCTCATGCCAGTGTCTTCATAAGATATTCCACCTGACCAGTTGGTAGAAAAAGAAAAGAAAATGAGTCAAGTTCATGTGTTAATATAAGCCAACAAGTCATGACAGTGGTGCTACAGTCCCATTCAAAGGTAACTGAATAAGAAGCAAAGGAGTTGGCCAGTCATAAACATTAAGTGAAAGTATAAGAACTTAAAGTCATACATATGGACGTCCGGTACAGTGAGTAATAATTTAACTTGTTGGTCAAGGTGTTGAGAAAAGCAGTATTGGAAGACCAAACGAAAGGTACATAGATTGGCATTTTCCTCACATCTATTGTAAGTTGTACAGAGCGAGGATCTGCACACCTCACAGTAATGTTTAGGAGAGATTATCGACTGAATAAGCAATCAAGAACAGGTCCGTAGTTCAGCTTGTTCCATAGAGTTCAGTCAGTGTCTGCATTTGTCACATGAGCTTTTGCTGTTCACCTATTAATTGAGTAATCAGGATATCAGAGACAGAGACTATGCACTGGATCAACGAAGTGGGCTTCCTTTTATCAAGGCTGATTAGCTGCTATCATTTCACACTTTGAATAAATCTTTCTCATCTTTTCTCACCAGAGATTAGTACTAAACTTTCAATATGTCCTTGAAGAGACAAACTAGCCACTTGATGGTTAATTATGCCCTGCCTCTGAATGGACAGTGATTTATTGTAACTAGAATTTACTTGAATCAAGGACATAGATTTGCAATTTTCTGTCTGTAATGCATCGGCCAACTCTGTGATCTGATCTTTCAAAGAAATTCTGATTGACCAGTATGAAGTTCTGCATAATACCCCCTTGCATTAATGGGTTCACTTTACTGAAAAAGAGTCATAGTGGTGGGTGCATAGATATGTACAGCATACCACATTTACCAGAAGCTACCACACTAGTAGAGTGTCAGCATGACACTCGAAAAAAAACAGATGAGCAGATAAGGTAATGTGTTGGAGATGCCTATGATTGAGGGTTTTGTTCTTCGTGAGGGATTCTATGTATTGAGCCAAATGCTGTTATATGGTAATTTATCTCTAAAAGATATAATGTACAGATCTGTGTGGAAATGGTGGAACTAGAAGTGGCTTCAGTCATCATCACTTGAAAACATTCAGCTCTGCCTCTGTAGAGGCTGTGGTTGCTAGAGGGTGATTTCTTCCACTAGGGGACACTGTAAGATTCTTACTAAAAGCTCCAGCTGCCTCTTGGGAAGTTTAAGTGTCTTGTTCCACTGGTACAACAAACAGAAAGAGTGACAATGCTGGCCAATGTAATTGGCTTTGATAATCAGGAGCAGGTAGAATCAATGCTTCCATATTCAATAACACTAAATAGACAGTGATCCTGGGAAGAGGGTACCACAGAACTGAGAGGGCCATTGTCTTTCTACCACACCCAGCTTCACAGAGATCTTCATTTCTTTAGAACTGATTCGACATCCACAGCAATGATCTCAGAATATAACAAGAAGGGTTGGTGTATCCACCTGGAAGCCACTGAAACAAAGCATTTCCAAGTATGTTCAGGCTGATTGGTTCTAATTTCAGAGGAAGAAATGTGTTCAACAACTATGGGCTAAAATACGAAAGCAGGAATCCAAATGATAGGAAATAAGGCACATATTGAATTTGGTCATTTATCCCAAAACCTAAGGGAATGAATTCTTTAGTGGTAGCTCAAAGGATATTTTTGCAGCTTGTGAATATTTGACCCTTGTTACCTAGTGGAGGGACTGGATTTCTATAATATAGGGTGTATTAGTGGGGATTCTGTAGAGGAACAGAAACAACAGAATGAATAGATATTAAAATGGGATTTAGTTGAGTTACAGACTGTAGTCCAGCTACTTCAATAATAGCTATCTCCCAACAGACAGACCAAGAACCTGGTATTTGTTGTCCGCAAAGCTGGATGTCTCAGCTGGTCTTCTATGTTGAAATCCCAAAGAAGTGGGTTCTAAGACTAGTGAAGGAATTCTTTCACCAATGATAATCAGGGCAAGCACACAAAAAGCAAAAAGCTTCCTTCTTCTGTATCTTTCTATTCAGGCTGTTGCTGGAAGGTGTGGCACAGGGTTGGGTGGGTTTTCCCAGCACAAATGATTCAATCAAAAAATTTCTCACAAATGCACCCAGGTGGTTGAGTTTTAGTTAATTCCAGATGTAGTTAAGTTGATAACCAAGACTAGCTCACGCAGGGCCTACTTAAAGATCTATTTGGTGTTGCTGGAGAATTTCTCTCCAGCTCCCGCCACTAAGTCCCGCCAGTTCCAGAGCCCACTTATAAAATAAACACACAGACTCTTACATTATTTAAACTGCTTGGCCATTAGCTCAGGCCTGTTATTGTCTAGCTCTTACTCTTATATTTAGCCCATTTCTATTAATCTTTACTTTGCCACATGGCTCATGGCTTACTGGTACCTTACATCTTCCTTGTCCTCATGGCGGCTGGCAGTGTCCCTCCCTGACTCAGCCTTCCACTTCCCAGAATTCTTTTCCTTGTCCCGCCTATACTTCCTGCCTAGCCAATGGCCAATCAGTGATTTATTTACTGACCAATCAGCAACACACTTGACATACAGACCATTCCACAGCACTTCCCCTTTTCTTTTCTTAAAAAGGAAGGTTTTAACTTTAACATAGTAAAATTACATATAACAAAACAATTATCAAGCAAGAATTACAGTTACAGTATTAAAGAAGAGATCCTATCTATCTTATATTTGTAAGTTTAAGGTTTTATATCTAACTTATCTTTTATTATAACTAAGGAAAATTGTAAGTATCCAGTCTTTAACCACATCAAAGACCTCAGAAGGATATATTACTACCTGAGAAATGGAGAAGGATGTAAGCAACTTTTAGGAGTCTTGTAGGGTAGACAGAGACAGCTGGCAGCCTGGACAGTCATTCAAAGTTCTCTTGTAAAGTTGGGGCATCTGTCTTCAGCCCACAGGCCTAGAGTCTCTTATTCATTTTTCTCTGTGTCCTGTAGAATGTCTGGCAGTTTTCTCTGTAAAGCAGGAACCTGAAGGACCATTTTGTCAAGCAAAGTTCAGTGGTCACCTTTGTATGGGTCCTGCATGTCCAGTTGATCAGACAGTCCAGGCAAGAACAGTTTCTTGCCCAAATGGTTATTTTTGTCAAGGTGAAGATAAACTCCATATGGAGTGTCTTCGATGCCCATCCTCCTCTCTGAGGTAAATCGGTGCTGTCAGGAGCAGACATGTCTCACTGTCCAAAAAGTCTAAATTTTTAAAACATTTTAAATGCCATATTCTGTAGGTCTTTGAAGTGTTTGAAGACTACCTATCTATCTGAAATATATCTATGTATACTTAGAAGACTTAACTAACATGGCTACAAATATTATCATAGATGACTAACTATTAATCTATTTTTTAATTATCCATTACAATTTTAAATGAGTTACATAAACATAATACCTCAAACAAGAATAGAAATATATATACAGTATAACAAAATTAAGTTTAAATTTGTGTCAATAAACTAAAATCTGTAGCAATGTAAAACATTTTAAACAAGTTGTTACTCTTTAAAAGTAGGTTCATTAATCTACCCTTTCATCCTATCATATCTAAACTATCCCCTTTTTTTCTTTAGAAAGAGATTGTATTTATAATCAACCTGCTTTAAATAAAAATATTGGTTTTTCTCTGTCCCACACCAGAGGGCTCTTCTGATTTGGGACACAAGAATCTCTTAACCATTTTTTTTTTTTTTAGCAATATGTCTGGGTTTAGAGGGGGAGTGAGCCAATTCCATCTCTAAAGCCAGCTTGGTATATTTGGGAATTTGGGCGTAGCTTCTCTTACTACTTCCTGCTGGAGGGGGGCGCTGTATCTTATGGGGACACGAAGAAAATTTTAGGATCATGGAGTAGTCCATGAGGCTGTATCGTCTGAGCCAGTTGCCTTGAAACCATTCTGGATGTTGAATCATCTGGGCCATGGTGTCACTGGAGACCTTTCAGGGGGTCTTGGCTGGTCAAACCTGATGTATCTTAATCTGGAACAAATCCATAGTCTCTGGCTTTCTGTGGAAACAAAAGAGACTCTTTTCCAAAGCAACATATCCTTATATCCAAATTTTGAAGTCAAGGTATCTTTAAAGTATACATATTGGTTTAACTCAGCTTCCTTTACAATAAAATATTTCTCTGCAGTTAAGAATCCCAAAGACAACACAATCCAGATTCTCTGTGTAATATCCATTTTTACGTGGCTTATTTTTTATACTACCTTTACTGTCTCTTTAATGACTTTATTTTTTAAAACTATGTACTTGTTTCTATAACTCTATATATCACCTTTTTTGTCTCTTTCAACCCTACGTATCTTTTACACATATTGTAAACTATTACATCTGAATCTGTCTTATTGTGAATCTCTTGCCTTAAACTGCAGCAGCTGTGGCTGCTGGCTCCGCCCACTTTAGCTTCCCAACATGGCGGTAGTCCGCTTTCCGCCAGCTCTGGGAGCCGTAACTCTCAGAAATAGTGGGTCTATGCTTTTACCAAAGTAGCGTGTAGCCCAGAAACCTCTTTTTTTGTTTTGTACTAGCAAAGGCTAAATTCACCACACAGTTTAATGTGCTACTTGCAGAGGCCTCATTCCCACCATACTGCAGGTCGAGAGCGCACGCTAGGAACCCGCCAGTAGCTCAAACCGGCAGCTGCCGCTTATTTGAGAGAGACAATTAGGAAGCTGTTTTTAGGTCCGTTTTAGAATCTTTTTTCTAAGTTTTTAGGTGGAAACTCTTGCCACCACGTTGGACGCCATTTGTTGCTGGAGAATTTCTCTCCAGCTCCCGCCACTAAGTCCCGCCAGTTCCAGAGCCCACTTATAAAATAAACACACAGACTCTTACATTATTTAAACTGCTTGGCCATTAGCTCAGGCCTGTTATTGTCTAGCTCTTACTCTTATATTTAGCCCATTTCTATTAATCTTTACTTTGCCACATGGCTCATGGCTTACTGGTACCTTACATCTTCCTTGTCCTCATGGCGGCTGGCAGTGTCCCTCCCTGACTCAGCCTTCCACTTCCCAGAATTCTTTTCCTTGTCCCGCCTATACTTCCTGCCTAGCCAATGGCCAATCAGTGATTTATTTACTGACCAATCAGCAACACACTTGACATACAGACCATTCCACAGCAATTTGGAAATTTGATTTTTTTATTCCATGGTCCTGCTTCTGTGGCCTGTCACTTGACGCCCAGTGTCTTTCATTTTTTCTCATATTTATTACAAGTTCCTCATTTGTTGAGTAACTACACTGCAACCAGTTTAAATACAGGTGAGATTATGAGTTGGGGTAATACAAAAGGTTGAGTAAGACAGGATGATGCCCCTTGAAGAACTTTAAATATGGTAGGTTCATTGATCAAGACTTGTGTGAAAGGTGATTTTAAAACAATTCTGAACTCAGTGCCACGGTAAGTCAAAGGAAGAAGCCCTTCAGCTTCCTGAAAGTTAAGGAAAGTTTCACAAAAGAAGATTATCTTAAGTGAAGGATTGATAACCAGCTGAATTGTGTCAGGATAAGAAACAAGGAGAGAGCATTCAGGACAGTGGGAACAAAAGTATAAAATACCGGTTGTAGCTGGATGTTTTTGGAAGCCAAGCAAGTTGAAATTCTGGAGATGAACCATTTCTTCCTAGAGAAAGGTTTTCATTCTACAAGTCATTATTGTCAGAAGACTCAGTATGTTCATTATTTTCCTTGCTTTGGAACTTCATTTGAGGGAACTACAGGAAACGAAGCTCCAAAAACAATACCTGTCCAGTACCAGACACTACTTGCAGATTTCTTCTAAGAATCTTTATTAGTATGAAGCTTTTGCATTCTTTAGGCATCTTGAAACATTCAAATCAAGCAAAAATAAAAAAGGCAGTATCATTTTTGGAGTTTCTTGATGGCTCAGAAAGCAAGCTACCCAAGACATTCAGAATTAATCAGATTAGCCAAGAATGTGAGGCAAGAAAAAAATGATACTAAATGCAAAGGAAAATAACTATATTTTTATGTCATAAATGTGTTTGGTATTTAATTTAGTCCTAATTAGATATATCAATTTCCTATTCTCCTCAAGCATGTGGTACACAAGCACACACACACACACACACACACACACACACACACACACACACACACACACAGAGAGAGAGAGAGAGAGAGAGAGAGAGAGAGAGAGAGAGAGAGAGAGAGAGAGAGTTTCTGGAGAAGAAATGGAAAAGGAAGCACCACAAGAAGCATTTACTCTATTATCCAGCATTTTATAGATGCATATCCAAAATATGAGTCCCAATAAGAATAAAAAAACCTCCTTCTTGATTCATCGCATTTTATCCTGGTGTTTTTCTTGGACTTTAATCAGATTCTACATTTTAGACATGATATATGAGTGTCTGCAAAAGGTGTACAGGTTAGTAATTTGGTTTTCAGTGTGACAATCTTAAGAGATGGTAGGACCTTGAAGAGGTAGAACACAGTGGGAATTATTGGAGACTTTAACTTCAGTAGATTATAAGGTAGTTCTCATGAGACCGTGAGTTAGTGTTTTTAAGTGCAAGTTGTTATAAAAAGAGCAAGGCTACTTCCTCCTCATTTTCTCTTTGGCTTCCCTCATGGTGTAATCTCTCTTTCTCACGAACACTTTCACTATGCTATTTTTCATAATGTTGTGTAGTCACAGGGGTAGCCACCAAAGAGAAAAGCAACTGTATGATATTGGACTATGAGCCTCTCAAACTGTGATCTAAGTAAATCTCTTTGTAAATACATCACATGATCAGTTATTTGTTAAAGTAACAAAATGGACAAGTATACAGATTAGCCTTAGTCACTATTTTCACCATACCAGATGTCATAATTGATTATTACTGTTTACCACCAATTCCTAGACTTGGAGACATGGTGACTTTGTGCCTCTTTATAACATTGTAGGGAATCTTTAATTTTCAATATCCCAATTTTTGTGACCTTGATTATTTTACATATCAATATGATGTCTATTTCTTTGTTTCTAAAACAATAACAACAGACCTACCTCAGAAGGTTATTTATGATTAATTGAAATGTTTTGGGTAAATTACTCAATAGAATTCCTGGTATGTAATGAAAGTGTCAAAAATTATCAATTATTGTCTAATTCATGTAGATGTACTTCAGTCACTCAATTCATAGAAGACTGAGTTGGGACATGAACCAAGGTCTTTTTTTTTTTTTTTTTTTTTTTTTTTTTTTTTTTTTGGTTTTTCGAGACAGGGTTTCTCTGTGTAGCTTTGCGCCTTTCCTGGGACTCACTTGGTAGCCCAGGCTGGCCTCGAACTCACAGAGATCCGCCTGGCTCTGCCTCCCGAGTGCTGGGATTAAAGGCGTGCGCCACCACCGCCCGGCGAACCAAGGTCTTATGACTCAGTTAAATGAATTTATGGATCTTTCTAATAGCTCTAGAAGGGAATTCTTGGTTCCTTGTTACTTTATTTACTGGGGTTCAGTTCTTGGGGTATCAAGATGAGCAAGGCATTATTTCTGCCCAGGCAGAGTTCATAGTTACTCACATGGTAGAGACTTGAGACCAGAGAGGTCATTACAGTGGAAAGGAGCAGTGATGTTCTTGATGGAGACAAACTCTAGAGGCAAAATCAGATGCAGTTTGGTTCAAAATGAGGTAAAGTAGATAATTTCTACAAAAGATATCATATGAGGTGAATTCTGATAGCTGAATGGGACTGGCTTTGTAAAGGGGAGAGGTATGGATGTGTTTGTAGTTGGTGAGAGTTGCAGATTGTACCAGGCTTTTTCTTTTAGCCCACCAACCAGCTCCCAAATCATGACATGGAGACTTCTTATTACGAAGTTATGAAAGCCAGCCTAGCTTAGGCTCATTTCTGACTAGTTCTTTTAAATTAAATTAACCTGTTTCTCTTTATCTACCTTTTGCCTCAGGGCTTTGCAATTTTCTTTTCTTCTGTATATCTTACTTTCACTGCTTCTCATATCTGTCTGCCTAGCAGCTGCCTGGCTTCTTTTGCCCTGGGTGTGTCCCTCTCTTTCTCTCTCATTCTCCAGATTTCTCCTCCTACTTATTCTCTATGCCTTCCAGCCCTGCCTATCCCTCTCCTGCCTAGCTATTGGCCATTCAGTTTTTTATTAGACCAATCAGGTGCCTTAGGCAGGCAAGGTGAAACAGCAATGCATCTTTTCATAATTAACAAATGCAGCAAAACAAATGTAACATATCTTCACACAGTTAAAATAATATTCCACAGCATAAACAAATATAACATATATTTACATAGTTAAATATTCCACAACTGTATATATATAGTTGTAAATAGGTGAAGACCAGGAACTTGAGCAAGTAAGATCCTAGTTTGGAGAGTATATTATAAGTTGGAATGTGGGGGATGTAGTAGGAGATGAAGCTAGAATATTAGGGATCAGGACATAAGACTAGAGGCTATGTAATTTCCCCCTGAATAATGTGGAAATTTGATTGGTTTCAAATGTAACAATGAGACAGTTGGTTTGTACTAATTAAAAAATTTATATATTGTATGTGAGTGTGTATATGTGCATGCACATAACAAGACATGCATCTGAAGATGTGAGGAAAACTTGATGGAGTTTATCCTTTCCTTCCACTTTTTTGTGGATTCTAAAGATTAACCTCAGGTATCTAGTCTTGTATGGGAAGTTCCTTTACCTACTGAGCCATCTTGACAGCCCTGGAAATGATAGTTAACTTAGTTAGGGTTACTATTGCTGTGATGAAATACCATGACTAAAACAACTTGGGGAGGAAAGGAATTATTTGGCTTACACTTGCACATCATAGTCATCACTGAAGGAAATCAGAACAGGAACACAGGGAGGGCTGGAACCTGGAGGCAGGAGCTGATACAGAGTCCATGAAGGGGTGCTGCTCACTGGCTTGCTCATCATGGCTTGCTTTTTTATAGAACTCAGAACCACAAGTCCAGGGGTAGCACCACCCACATTGAGTTGGGTCCCCATCAATCCCTGATTTTAAAAAAATGCCCTATAGCCAGATACCATGAAGGCATTATCTCTATTAGGGCTCCCTCCTTTCAGATAACTCTAACTTGTGTCAACTTCACATAAAACTAGTCAGCACAATATTTTAAAAATTCTTGGATGGGCACATAGACAAGATATTATACCAGTAGTCCATGCTAGAGATGATATTGGCTCATACCAAAGTATAATAGTGAGTACATGCCTGATAGAAAATAGTGTGAGGAGATAGAATGGACATGGAAGGGCAGAACTTATTGATGGATTTGATCCAAAGGGTGAGTTAAAGAGAAAGAGAGAAATCTAGGTTTCTTTAAAGATTTGGGCCTAAGGCAAATGATGGTGGCATCCAATAAGATTGGGAACACTAAAGAACATTTTTCCACTTTCTCATTTTGGGTGTGAGAAAAGCCAGTCCTTCAGAGGGTAAGTAGTATACTGTAAATTGCACAGGAATTAGGCACAAATTGGGGACTAGAGTGCATTTTCTCCAATACTTTTTCCACTGCATCAAAAAGTTCCTCAGCTCAGCAGTCTTTGTCCACTGCTAAGAGACAAATGAGTCAAATTACCATCAGAAGCCCAATATCAAAGCAGGGAGGGTAGGTGCTTGGATCATAACTCTCCAATTTTGTTAACATGACTCACATTAAAGAGAATTTATTCACTGGGCATTGATTTTTTTCTTTTAGCATTGGACTTACAATGAGTAATTTCATATAAAGCAAACACTCCTCTTGCTATTTAATGAGAGAAGAATCACAGCCTAGTCAGGAGGAGATGCGGTTCCCAATCATGATGAAAGGCCTGGCTGATGAGGAAGAGAGTTTGCTTGCATATTCTAAGAAGTCCTAGTTTTCAGCAGCTCCCAGGATGAAGAAAAAAATATGAATCAATGTATATCTCTCTTCTAAGAGCCTATTGTGTTCTGGGCACTGTTCTAGGCACTAAGGATATGTTACTGATCAAAAAGAGACATAACTAAATTAACTCAGCATATGGTTTAGCAGAGGAGAAAGACAATGGTAAATGCAATACGTGAGTGAAATATGTAGTTTATTTGATAGAGAACAACTCTAGGGAAAAATAGAAGGCAGCTGTTATAGGATGGATTGTATCCCTCAATCATTTATATATTGAAGCCCTAACTTTCAGTTTCTCAGCATGTGACTATATTTGGAAATGAGGAACTAAAAGGATTCATTAATTTAAAATGGGGTCATTGGGATGACCACTAATCCAATATGACTGCTGTCCTTATAAGGAAATTTTAGCATGAATATGCACAAAAAAGACTATGTGAAAGCACAGATGATAGCTACTGATGCCTTACAAGAAAATAACCTTGCTTGATGTCAAATTTCAGCCTTGGGTTCTATGAGAACAGAAATGTGGGAACAGCTCAACTGACTAACAATGGATAACTAGAGAAACAAGATGTGACATATCCATATAATGATAAAGCATTAGCCAGGCACAAAATTCAATGGAGTACATCCCTGCATATTTTAAAAATGCGGCAACATGGATGAACCTTAGAAACAATATTTCAACCAAAAAAAGCTACTCATAAAGTGCATATATCATATGGTTCCATTTATATGGAATGTTTAGGAAAGGAAATTTGTGGAGGCAGAAAGGATAATAGTAACTGTCAGGGACTGAGGAAAGGAAGGACTGAGGAGGAGTAATGAGAATGTTTCAGAACTACATGGTGATGATTAGCTCACAAATGCTATATTATTATACTGTATATTAGAGTTTTTCAGAGAAACAGAATTCATAGGAATATATATGTATTTATGCATATATGTATGCCTATATGAATTATTGGAGTTGGCTCAGATAATTATGGAAGTTGAGATGTCCCACGAATAGTTCAGTTTGGAGTGGGAAGTCTTGGGAACAATAATTATTGATGTGTGTATGAGAACAAGGCAAGATGATTTACAAGCTCAAATAAGAACTAAATTCATATATCCCTGGTCTTTTCTTCTTCTGTTCTGGCCCTCTAAATTAAAAATGTTTATTTCTTTACTCAGTCTACCACATTAAAAGCTAATAACTTCCAGAAATACTCTCACAGACATAGCCATAAACAGTATTTTAAACAGCTATCTGATCACTCCTTAGCTCAATCAAGTTATAAGGTTTCAAGTTGACACATAAAATTAACTATTACATACTACAGTGAATGCGTTCATAAAATTAATTATTACACACTACAGTGAACATGTCTGTAACCCAAAATAATGTTTGAATGGAAGACTTCCATAATATGATATGTATACATGAAAACATGAAATATACAATATATAGTATATATGTGTATATAATCACTTTGACTGTTCTATTGAGAATATAACGATAAATGAGTGGCAAGAATAAAAGCAGGGAAGTCATTTAGAAGCTATTTAAGTAACATAATTGGAAGAAGATTCTGGTTTAGACTAGAGTGGTACTGGTAGTGGTGGTGAGAATTTTTTAAATATTGAAATTATGCTGAAGCTTGATACAATTTTCATTAACAGATCATGGGTTCAGAAAAAGTCCAGACCAAAGGATATGTGATCAAGGGAAAGAATGAAGTTGCTGTTAAATGAAAAAATAACATACTTGCAAAAAAAAATTAGGGGGTATTTTTGTTTTGTTTGTTTGTTTCAGGAGGCTGTAAGTGTAATTTCTATTAGGTACCCAAGTATACATATTAATCACACAGGTTCATGGGGAGCCCTGAGTTTTGTGGAAAGGCTTGGGAAAGAGACATTGTCTTAGTCACTGTTCTATTGCTGTGAAGAGACACCATGACTACAGCAACTCTTATAAAAGAAAGCATTTAATTGGGACTGACTTACAGTTTCAGAAGGCTAGTCCGTTATCATCATGGCAGGGAGCATGGTGGCACACAGGCAGACATGGCGCTGGAGAAGTTGAGGGTTCTACATCTGGATCCACAGGCAGCAGGAAGAGAGAGACACTGGGTGTGGCTTGGGCGCTTGAAAGTTCAAAGCCCACCCCCAGTGACACCTTTCCTCTAACAAGGCCACACCTACTCCAATAAGGCCACACCTTCTAATCCTTTCATATAGTATGACTTCCTATTGACCAAGCATTCAAATATATGAACCTATGGGGGTCATTCTTATTCAAACCACCACAGATACCAATGTAGGCTTTCACAATGTAAATAGAATTTTAAGACATGATACTTAGATTCATGAAGAGATGGTTCTTCTAGTTTATATTGATTGTTGAGCCACATTGTAGAAACACAATACTGATAGAGGTAATGTGGTTACTTTAATAATGCCTTATATTTTAGGAAGATAAGTTGTTTACCCTGAGCAGACTCTTATTTTGGAAGTAACTTGCTACCCTGGTATGGCACCAGTGTGACGCAGAAGCAATGATCACTTTACTCTAAATATCTCCTAATGTGATTAGGGTGACATTATTCTTTTACTCTAAGCAGTTTCCAACCTAAAGAGAGAGACACTGTACTTCTCTAGGAATTCCACCCCCGGGGGGTGATGAGAAAGACATATGACCTATCAGGGTTTCCCTGATGCTTACAACTACCATCAAGTGGTGGTGGCTCAGAAGGCATTACCATAACCCAGACAAGTTACAGTCCAGTTAAGAACAAGAAGATACATACATGTTATAGCCCAAAGCTGAATATCAGCTAATGTCCATATCTGGGAAGAGCAATTAGAGTTCATTAATTGAGTTGCTGGTAACACTGCCATTCTCAAGGCTAATTATCCTTAATTGGAGTTGTCTACTTTGATAATAAGCATTTGGTTCTCTTCCATTCAATTTAACAATGTTCCAGACACCACACTAGACACTTCAGGGAATTCCATAGTTTAAAGAACTCAATATTAAGTCATGGAATCAGTCCAGTACATAGATAATTCCAACACAAGGCAGAATATAATGAGTAATGCAAAGAATTAAATGATTGAGTTAGATCAGCATAAGAAAGGAAGAATGATTCTGTCTTGGTGAGACAAGTTGGATGGAACTTTTTAGAAGTAGTAATAGTTGAGCTGGAACTTAAGAGAATTGTTAAATTTCCACAGGTAGGAGAAAGGCAGTCTAGGCAAAAGAAAGATGCAGGTGCCTGGGAGGTTAAAATGCATAATATTCATAATTACTTATCTATGTATATATGCTTATTCATTTCAATTATCTTCTAATTTTGTAAACATTATCTGTACACTTGTGTTCTATGTGCCCTATAACATGCTCTCATTATAGCAATATAACAAAAGAAATTTCCTGTCTTCAAGGAGCTTACACTCTAGGTGACTAAGATAGCACACAAATAAATAAGCAAATAAATATTTTGGTATTAAAATGTTGTTTAAGAAAAAAATTGCAGGGTGATGTTGAAAAAATGTTCTAGGGGTGATAAGGGATGTTCTTTCTGCAAAAATGTCAAGCAAGCAAACAATGTAGTGAAATAAAAGAGTGGATTAAATATATAGGCAGCAAAAGAACATTTCAGTTGCAGAAAATGACAAGTGAGAGCACTGTGTGACAAGAGCACACTTGCTGTGTTCTAACATCACCAAGTCTTGAGTAACAAGAATAACTGAGCTGCCACTTTGCACTCCAGGGGGTCACGAGATAGAAGCAGGCTTGAGAGTTATGGAAGAACTGGAATCTTGTTTATACAATAAGTTCAAAAGGTTTGTTAGCCATCCACATGTAGGTACCTGCAATGGCTACCTTCATTGCTAATTTTACTGGATTTGAAATAAACTAGATTGCATGCCCCCTGTCTGTGGGGCAGTTTCCAGAGAGATTTAAGCGAGGAGAGAAGACCTGCACTTACCATGAGGCGGAATACAAAGGAGAAAGCCAGTGCACTGCCTTATTTCTCTCTCTCTGCTTCCTGACTGCTGGCACAATGTGACTAGCTGCCTCATGTTCCTGTCACCCTGCCATGAAGGACTGCATCTTCAAAGTATGAGCCAAATTAAACCCTTCCTTAAGTTGCTTTCTTAGGCAAATACATAGCAAAAACAATGAATAAAGTACTCAAATGGTCAATTGGATGCATGTCTGTGTAGTTTAAGTCAGATGTTTAATGTAGAGATAAGAACTGAGGAGTTGATATAATAATTGTGGTATTTAACAATATGATATGAAACTGGATAAGATTACAAGATAGCAAAATGCTCCAAAGATGATATCTAAGGTGCTTCAATGTTAAATATTTAGATTAATCAGAAGGGAAAAACAAAAGTGACTAGCAACAAATGATTACTGAACAGTTTCCTTCAAACTAATGCAAATCATAATGAAATACTGAGTTAGTTATAGTATGGACATAGAGATACAGAGGTGATTTCAGAGTTTAGCAAGGTGTCATGAGAATAAAATCCTCAGGCATAGGCTTTTGAAGCTTGGCAGGAAGAGAAAGAACATAAGAAGCCTTCTAGTCATTATTCTGGTTCAGACAACTAGGCAAGTGACAGCAATTAAGTAGTAAAGGGGTCATGAGCAGGGAAGGGCAAACTGGATTGAGTATAGGAATCAGGATATATTGGGTTTAATTTGAGGCAATTGAGTTTGAGGTCCTTATAAGGCATATAAGTAGAGATAACACTCTGTCAGTTGTAATGACAGATCTCTAGAATATTTTTGTTCAAAATAACAATATTTTTGAGACATGTACTTACCACTCAGCTTTAAAATGCATTGTCTATTGATAGGTGATGGTTGGAGGGGAAAGATATTTAGCATGGAGTAATACAAATACTAGATCTAATCTGCCACTTATTCACTTATTGACTGTGGGTCTGTTGGATAGCCATGCTAGGTCTCTAAGCTTATTTTTTTCATTGGTAAATAAGAATATTATTAATGATTTAAGGAGGGATTGTTTTGAGGGATAAAGGAGGTATTGCATTGGAAATATTTAGGAGAAATGAGTGCCTATAAAACTTTGGTTGAGTGAAGATATGGATAAAAAATTAGTTTGAGCACTTTTTAGGAGCTCTGGAGAACTCTAAACAGGGCTACTTAAGCAAAATAATGCATGCCTGGGACATGAGTTTTGATGGGAGTAACAATGGCCAGGTGGTTCCCTAGAGACCCTAGAAAGTTGACAAAAAGCCTTTAGGAAGTATTTTAGGGAAATTCATCTTGACCCACATGAAACCAGCAAGGCCCACTCTTTACTAGGTCTGTTGTTGAGAGGGGGAACTATAACATAACAACTATGAAAGAAAGACAGAGCAACAGAGACTGAGACTGACTCAGAGTGATAGAGACTGGAAAAAATGAGAAGTTAATTTTCATTATCAGAGTACTCGATAGAGACTAGCTTAGAGCTTGACAGTACATTAGCACTGAGTATACACTGAATAAATGTATGAATGGAACAGGAAGCAGGCTGGGAAGAGAGAGACACACACAGAGGGAATGGTATAAGGGTAGAAAAGTGGATTTGTAAGTGAAATCAATTCTGCAAACATTATTGATCTCACATGCTTGCTGGGTACCTAGAAAATGAGAAGGTCGAAGTATAGTACTGAGTCACCAATACCAACAAGCAAGGACATGTTGATAGCTACAGAAAAGGTCTTGGGAGATGGTCACTGTTCTCGATTGTGACTCTGTGTGTGTGTGTGTGTGTGTGTGTCCTCAAAATGTTCTTATCCTGCTTACTTCTGGAATGCTCCAGTTTCCCTATTCCTACTGTATTCCAAATTCTAGGCATCAACAAGCAATCTTAATATCCATTGTTACTAAATAAAACTGAGAAGAAAGTTAACTTGGAAACTCACTGATCACCTAGTTAGATAAAATTTCAATTCTTATCAAGATCTCAAAACACTTTCTATATACTGGTACCAAACATGCTGAGAAAGAGATCATGGACACACTCCCATTCACAATTGCCTCTAACAATACCTATAAAAAAACCTAACCAAGGAGGTGTAACACCTATAAAATGAATATTTTGAAATCACCAAGGAAAGGTATTAGGGATATATCAGAAGATGAAAAGACCTCTCAGGCTCAAGAATTGGTAGAATTAATATTGTGAAAATGATCATCCTACAAAAGTAATTTAAATATTCAATGCAATCTCAACCAAAATCCTAACAATATTCTTTACAAAAATAGAAAAAAAATCTACAATTACTATGGAACTACAAAAGAGCCTAAATAGCCAAAGCAATCCTGAGCAAAAAGAACAATGCTGCAAGTGATTGCCAGTCCACATTTCAAGACCCATTATGGAGCTATAGTAATAGAATCAGCATGGTATTGGCACAAACACAGGCATGCAGATCAATGGAACAAAATAGAAGACCTAAACATCAGTGCACATAACTGTAATCATCTGATACTGACAAAAATATTCCAAAAATATGCACTGTAGAAAAGACAGAATCTTTAACAAATGGTTCTGGGAAAGTTGGATGCCCACATGTTGAAAATAAAACTGTACTAATATCTATCATCTTATACAAAAATCAACTCCATATTGAAGAAATATTTCATTGTGAAACCTGAAACACTGAAACTGCTAGAAGAAAACACTGGCAGTACCCTACAAAATAAAGTTGAAGGAAAGAACTATATGAATAGGACTCTATCTGCTCAGGAACTAGAGCCAATAATTGACAAGTGGGATATCAGAAAACTGAAAGTCTTTTTGTGCAGCAAAGGAAACAATCAACTGAGAAAGCACAGAGTATGAGAGAATCTTTGCCAACTACACATCTAATAGAGGATTAATATCCAAAATATACAAAGAACCCAAAAACAAACTGTCAAGACCAGAAAGCCATAGGGAATCATATTATTTTATGTTTACTTCAAGTACACACACATATATGGTGACATTGTTCTCCAAAGAGCCATCAATTGTCTAGCAAAACTCCAGTGGCAGAATAGGAAACCTCCTTTTGAGTTGTTGGTCAGGGGACTCCTAAAGAGTCCCCTACAGAAATATAGGCTATTACTTTGCCCTTGATTGTGTCTCTATTGCTGAAGAAACCATAAACTTCAGACAGACAACATGGAACGGACTTGAATGTCTCTTCTCTGAAGACTAGCCTGAAAAATACTGGAAGTAGCCATGTAAGATGTTAAGGAAGAAAAGCAACTGATAGTTCTACTTAGCTGTAATGTCCATGAGTCACAACAGTGACCAGAGTGGCAAGATATTCCTAAAGCTCATATATTTGAATACTTGATCCCTATGTTCATTTTCACAATATTAATTCTACCAATTCTTGAGCCTGAGAGGTCTTTTCATCTTCTGATATATCCCTAATACCTTTCCTTGGTGATTTTAAAATATTCATTGTGTAGGTGTTACACCTCCTTGGTTAGGTTTATTCATAGGTATTGTTGGTGGAACTGTTTGGGAAGGATTAGGATATATGATCTTTTTGGAGGAGGTGCATCAACCAGAGGCAGGATTTAAAGTTTCAAAAGCCCACACCATTCCAAGTTAGTTTTTTTTCTCAGCCTCACTTATGGGTAAGGATGTAAGCTCTTAACTATGGTTCTAGCAACATGACTACTTGCCTGTTGCCATGTTCCCCATAATAGTGGCAATAGATATATCTTCAGAAACTATAAGGCCCTTCATAAACGCTTTCTTCTATTAGATGCTGTGCCTATGGTATCTTATCATAGCAATTGAAAAGAAACAAAAACAAACAGCAAGGAAAATGAAGTTTCAGGAAAATGTATGGAGTTGAAAAATATATTGAGTGCGGTGACTCGAGCCCAGAAAAACAAAAGCCACATAGTCTTACTCCTATTGGATCCTAGCTTTGAATTTTTAGATTTGGGTGTTCACCTTGGAGTCCCTTTAGAGATTGGGACTCTAGAATGGGGCTCTTAGAAAGGGGGTGAGGCCTTCGTGAAGGGGAATAATAGAACACTTGTGATATGAAAGCAGATAAAAAGGGAACACTGGTGGTGGAAAGGTTCAAATGGAGGTGAGGGGGCTAGAAGACAGGGTTAATCAAAATAAAGGATATATGAAAAAGTCTGTGGAAACCTACTACATTGTAAGCTGATTAAAATATAATTTATGGAAAGCATTTAAAGAGAGACGGGCTGCTCCCAGAAAGCACAAGCTATTTAACAAAAATCTCACTGGGTGGAGTAAGATTTGTTATACTGGGAGATACTAAAGAATACAAGCTCTTGCTATCATTCTTGGCTGCTCACTATAGCTCCATTACTCTATTGCTGAAGAACTAGATTACTCAATTGCTCGAATTAAGCTAGAAACTTCCTTGCTGATGGCTACATTTTTTTATTAAGACTTTTTTTTTTATTCCTTTTACATACCAAAGATCCTCCTCTTTCCTCTTCCCACCCCTCCAGCCTCCACCCCAACTTACCCCCCATTCCTTCCTACAAGAAGGTAAGGCCTCCCATGGGGAGTCAGCAGAGCCTGGTACATTTAGTACAGGCAAGTACAAACTCCTCCTCCTGCCTCAAGGCTGTGAAAGGTGTCCCATCATAGATAGTGGGCTCCAAAAAGCCTGCTCATGCACCTGGGATGGATTCTGATCCTATTGCCCAGTGGCCCCATAAGCAGATCAAGCTACACAACTGTATTGCTTATGCAGAGGGCCTAGTCCAGTCCCATGGAAGCTCCACAGCTTTTGGCCTAAAGTTCATGAGTTCCCACTAGTTTGGTTTGGTTGTTTCTGTAGGTTTCCCCATCATGATCTTGATGTCCTTACTCATAGAATCCCTTTTCTCACTCTTCGACTGGACTCCTGGAGCTTGGCATGCTGTTTGGCTGTGGATCTCTGCATCTGCTTTCATCAGTTACTGGACAAAGGCTCTATGATGACAGTTAGGGTATTCACTGATCTGATTACTGGGGTAAGCCAGTTCAGGCACGCTCTTCACTATTGCTAGTAGTCTAAGATGTGGGTCATCCTTGGGGATTCCAAGGAACTTTCCTAGGACCGGGTTTCTCCCTATTCCCATGATGTCTCCCTCCATCATGGTATCTCTTTCATTGCTCTCCCACTCCATCTCTGTTCCAGCTCAACCATCCTGTTCCTTTAAGTTCTCATCCCAAACCCCCTACCCTCCATTGCCCACCCCTCATCTCCATGCAGATCTCATCTATTTCCCCTTCTCAGGGCGATCCATTCGTCCCTCTTTGGGTCCTCCTTGTTAGCTAGCTTCTCTGGAGCTGTGGGTTGTAGTCTGGTCATCCCTTCCCTCACATCTAGTATCCACCTATGCTGTGGGGTGGTCTGTATGTCAAATGTGTTGCTGATTGGTCAATAAATAAGTCACTGATTGGCCAGTGGCCAGGCAGGAAGTATAGGCGGGACTAACAGAGAGGAGAATTGAGAACAGGAAGCTAGATGAGGGAGACACTGCCAGCTGCCACCATGACAAGCCACATGTGAAGATCCCGGTAAGCCACGAGCCATGTGGCAAGGTATAGATTAATGGAAATGGATTAATTTAAGCTGTAAGAACAGTTAGCAAGAAGCCTGCCACGGCCATACAGTTTGTAAGCAATATAAGTCTCCTTGTTTACTTGGTTGGGTCTGAGTGGCTGTGGGACTGGCGGGTGAGAGAGATTTCCCCTGACCGTGAGCCAGGCAGGAAAACTCTAGCTACAAATGGCGTCCAACATGGTGGCAAGAGTTTCCACCTAAAAACTGAGAAAAAAGATTCTAAAACGGAGCTAAAAACAGTTCCTAGTTGTTTCTCTCAAGTTAGTGGCAGCCTGTGTGTTTGAGCTACTATGGCGGGTTCCTGGCGTGCATGCCCGACCTGCAGTATGGCGGGAATGAGGCCTCTGCAAGTGGCACATTAAGCTGCGTGGTGGATTTAGCCTTTGCTAGTACAAAACAAAAAATGAGGTTTCTGGGCTACATGCTGCTTTGATAGAAGAATAGACCCACTATTTCTGAGAGTTGATGGCTCCCAGAGCTGGCGGAAAATGTACCACCACCATGTTGGGAAGCTGAGGTGGGCGGAGCCAGCAGCCATAGCGCCGTTTCAGTCTTAAAATGCTGCAGTTTAAAGCAATAAATAGCTTCACAATAAGACAGATTCAGATGTAATAGTTTACAATGTGTGTAAAATATACGTAGGCTTGAAAGAGACAAAAAAGGTGATATATACAGTTATAGAAACAAATACATAGTTTTAAAAAATAAAGTCTTTAAAGAGACAGTAAAATTAATATAAAAAATAAGCCATGTAAAGATGAATATTACACAGAGAATCTGGATTGTGTTGTCTTTGGGATTCTTAACTGCAGAGAGATATTTGATTGTAAAGGAAGCTGAGTTAAACCAGTATGTATATTTTAAAGATATCTTGACTTCAAAATTTGGATATAAGGATATGTTGCTTTGGAAAGGAGACTCTGCTTTTGTTCCCACAGAAAGCCAGAGGCTATGGATTTGTTCCAGATTAAGATACATCAGGTTTGACCAGCCAAGACCCCCTGAAAGGTCTCTGATGACACCATGGCCCAGATGATCCAACATCCAGAACCGTTTCAAGGCAACTGGCTCAGACCATACACCCTCATGGACTACTCCATAATCCTAAAATATTCTTTGTGTCCCCATAAGATACAGCGCCCCCCTCCAGCAGAAAGTAGTAAGAGAAGCTACGCCCAAATTCCCAAATATACCAAGCTGACTTTGGAGATGTGTAAAGGTTAAAACCTTCCTTTTTAAGAAAAGAAAAGGGGAAGTGCTGTGGGGTGGTCTGTATGTCAAATGTGTTGCTGATTGGTCAATAAATAAGTCACTGATTGGCCAGTGGCCAGGCAGGAAGTATAGGCGGGACTAACAGAGAGGAGAATTGAGAACAGGAAGCTAGATGAGGGAGACACTGCCAGCTGCCACCATGACAAGCCACATGTGAAGATCCCGGTAAGCCACGAGCCATGTGGCAAGGTATAGATTAATGGAAATGGATTAATTTAAGCTGTAAGAACAGTTAGCAAGAAGCCTGCCACGGCCATACAGTTTGTAAGCAATATAAGTCTCCTTGTTTACTTGGTTGGGTCTGAGTGGCTGTGGGACTGGCGGGTGAGAGAGATATCCCCTGACCGTGAGCCAGGCAGGAAAACTCTAGCTACACACCTATGAGTGAGTACATATCATGTTTGTCCTTCTGACTCTGGGTTACCTCACTCAGCATGGTATTTTCTAGTTCCATCCATTTGCCTGCAAACCTCATGATGTCATTGTTTTTCTCTGCTGAGTAGTACTCCATTGTGTATATGTACCACATTTTCTTTATCCATTCTTCGGTTGAGGGGCATCTAGGTTGTTTCCAGGTTCTAGCTATTACAAATAATGCTGCTATGAACATAGTTGAGCAAGTGTCCTTGTGATATGATTGAGCATTCCTTGGGTATATGCCCAAGAGTGGTATAACTGGGTATTGAGGAAGATAGATTCCCAATTTTCTGAGAAACTGCTATCCTGATTTCCAAAGTGGCTGTATAAGTTTGCATTCCCACCAACAGTGGAGGAGTGTTTTCCTTGCACCACATCCTCTCCAACATAAGCTGTCTTCAGTGTTTATGGGCTTAGATGGCTAGATTTTTATAATGTTCAAAAGTGCTATGCTGGCTACTGGAGGTGAAGAAGCATCAATGGTCTTACTCGACTGTGAGCTACAATACTAAACTGCCAGTCAAGATGTGCAATAGTAACATGACTGTATGGCAGTAATGAATAACATTCTGATTGGATTTTTATGCTTGCTTCACAGAAGGAACTGGTACTGGTTATTGTAAACTTAGCCCATAGCTGGGAAGGTCATAGGCCCAAGTGGTGAATCTACTATTGTTATTTTGTTAAATGCATATGGTAGCAAAGTACCTTCTAAATTTGTTTCTACTCATAGATCATTGCTGCTCTCAGCCATAGGCAGAGAACCTTCTGTTTGCATTGGATTATAGTTAGTGAAGAGACTCATAACTAGTCAAGGTGCTGAGGAAAAGTTGAGTGCTCAGCTTTAAACAGGACATCTCTATCACACTTTCCAAAGCTCTGGGAGTTTGAAGTTTTTTAGGCCATGCCTAGAATCAGAGACAATTTCGAATATAGTTCATTTTTATGCAATTTCCAGCTCCCTTTCAAAGCATACAAATCCTCATGTTGTTGTTTTCTTTACTGTGTTTGATTGGCAATTTAGGCCTTTTATTTGGGAAATAAAATTTAGAAGGAGGTCACTGTGGAGTTGGAGATAATAGAAAGAAAAGAACAAAAAAGGGCCCGTGAGGTGGCTCAGCAGGGGAACCACATGGTGGAGGGAAAGAACTACAAATTATCCTCTGGCCTCAATAAACACCCTTCCCCCTCCACAAAAAGAAATGTTAAAAATAAGTACAAAGGATCAGCTGACCAAATTGTCCAATTTGACTGGTATCATTTGAATAGTCAAGTCAGCTGATTAGAAGTTACATTTGATTATTTGGCATCACGGGGTTCTTAGGACACAGCATTTTGCTTTTCAGTTAGTCATTGTAATGTGTTAGTCATGGACAATGAATAATAAACAAAAAGCTTAGAACTAAATTACACTCAAGGCAGTTTATAACGAGTTGCTTATGACAAAATGAAGCCAGTTGTAGTGGCTAGGTATGGGCACAGCTGAAGACCTTGGCTTTCAGATTGTTTTTGAGTGGTGTGATTGACATAATTGCAATTGAATTGCACTCTTCTTGAAGCCAGCACGACAAATGGAAACACTAGGTTTATAAAACACATACATATCAAATCATTCCATTGTTAAGATTTATTCTCTGAGGGGTATTTTCAAAAAACCTTGATTTGTAATAAGCAATGTTTAAGGTGCATTTACAGAGTAGGATATGCCTTTTGCATGAAGCAAGTGGAAATCATCGTTCAGGAACTATTCTCAGTGATCTATGTTCCATTCTTATTCTAGAGATGAGCATCCACCTCCCAACTACACCAAGCCTGTAGTCAAACTTTAGGGCAGCTGAAGCCTCACTTGTTACTTTGTGGGGGGATCTAAGGAAGAAGGACAGATAACTGAAATGCTGTTATTTCGTTTGGAACACTATAGTGTCAGGATTCTTAGAATAGCTTCTAGTATTTCCAGAGGGAGAAGAGACATTTGTAGGGTATACTTAATGCTTTGTGGTTTTATAATTATTTTTATATTAAACAACAAATGTTATCTGAAATCCTGGAACAGAGCTGAGTTGAGACCAAATATCCATGTTGATGGACTGGAAAAACGTTGGTAGGTAGAAGACAGGACATTCTCCCCTGAGAACACTGATATAATCACCTCCCAAGAGACAGTTCTAAAAATGGAAGTGTGGGAGGTGGGAAACACGCATCTGAAGCCATCAAGGCAAGAAAAAAATGACTACTTTGTAAACCTAGTACAATTTCAAGGAAGGCATAGTTTCCCTATGTTAGTTTCTGCAAACTTTATGCCAGTCTAGACTAGATTTGAGGAACTAGAGCTTGACCTGAATGTAGAATGTAGCATGTAGAAGAGATATCCCTGCATTGAAAAACGAAAGCCTTAAGCTTTGCTATGTTCCAGTCTCTAAACTTTGCATCACACCCTTCATCTCTTGAAGTGGATTGAATCAACTGCAGATGGTTGACCTCGAGTATAGCTGTTAAGTTCTTCTTTCTTTCACACAAGTAAATGTTAGTGCCTGCATTTATCTCAGGTTCTCAAGAACAAACAATATTCAGAAGCTAATCTCTTCAGAGTCTCTGGACCACTTGAGACTAGCTTCCAAAAGAGGAGTTAGAACATGGTGATATTCTCAGAAGGAAATGAAGGGAGTCTTTGGGTGCAGCCAAATCAAAGTTAAAATCTCCCATGTCTTGACTAGTTACAGAAGATGGCCAGTTTAGGCTCTGTTTCCCCCTCGTCCAGCCCTGATATGAGGGTATGTGCCTTGTCTTATTGTAACTTGTTATGCTGTGATAAGTTGATATCCCTGGAAGGCCTGCTCTTTTCTGAAGGGAAATGGAAGAGGAGTAGATCTGGGGAAGAGAAGAGGTGGGAGGGGGTGGCTAGGTGGAGTGGAGGGAGAGGTAACTGTGGTTGGAACATATTGTACGAGAGAAGAATAAATTTTTTAAAATCAACCATGTTTGATCCTCTGCTCTTCCACCCTCTGCAGCCCGTATAAATACACCCCTGGATATCGTTAACATAGAGCTGTGGTGCATATCAACAAAACTGTATTCACTTCTAGTTTATTTTAGGAGTCACACAGATTAAGTTCAAACTTCCTGAGAAACAATGATGTTTTAACTTTGCTTAACTGACATATAATTATATTTATTTTTGGTTGTACAGTGTGACATTTCAATCCATATATACAATGTGTAACGACCCAATAATACCAATGATGATCATTTCCGTCTCAGTAATTTCTTTGTTTGGACAAACATTCCAAGTGTCTTTTGTTGCTTCCCATCACCCATTAATCTGGGTTATCCAATAACCTCCTAAATGGTCTACCAAAGTGTTGCCTTTATTTCTGCTCCATTCTGCAAATATGTAATCTCTCTACAATAACTATTTTATCCTATCACTTTCATGCTCAAGATCCACAAATGATTTCTCATTTTCATTTTTGCTATACCTTTACAAAGTCAATTCTATTTTATATACAGTAAAACTGATCCATGATTATTTTCAAGTTTTTAGAGGAGAGGGGTATGATATAGATGTCCAATTTAGGGCTTAGCACTATGCAGTCTCTTATTATCTGTACTTTGGCAAGTTGTGGGTCTCTGTTAATCATCATGTATTTCAAGAAGGAACTTCCCTGGTGATGGATGAAAGACGTACTAATCTATGGGTATAGAAATAAAATATTAGGAGTCATTTTAATATTGTACCATTTATCAGACTAATAATAGTAGGATTTCCCCCAGAGTCTGTGACCTATCCAATCACAGGTTCTTGGTCCCAATAACAGTGCCAAAAAATGGATTACATAATATGGAATGAGCCTTAAATCCAATCAGAAAGTGTTTGGTTAGTCCAATAACATTCATGCGAGTATTGCATCAGTAGGCATATCTTGCTAGGACAGTTGTTATTGTAGCTCACAGGGTAAGCTGGGTAAGACTGATGATTATGTTTATCCTCTGGTAGTATGTATAGAATCTTCCAGCACCATGAAAGATACTCAATAGGGATGAACTTTTCAGGTCAATGCTGGCTTGGCTTTAGAAGAAGAGGACATGAAACTGGGTAGGTAGGGAGATAGGGATAGATTTGGGAAGATTTTTCAGGGGGATAAATATGATAAAATATGATACACTGTATGAAATTTTCAAAAAATTGATAAGATATTTTTAAAAATAGCAAAGGAAATAGAAAATTATTTTAATTTAAAAATGGAAATAAGTATTATAAAATATGTGAAAAACATTTAAAACATGCTTAGAGCAAAACTAAAAGAATAGCCTCATACTAGGAAAGAAGAAAACTTTCAAATCAGCTATCTGAACTTCTGGCTTGAGAAAGGAGAGAAATAGAGCCAAATAAAATTCCAAAGCCAAAAGAGATTCAAAAAATGCACAGAGGCCGGGCGGTGGTGGCGCACGCCTTTAATCCCAGCACTCGGGAGGCAGAGCCAGGCGGATCTCTGTGAGTTCGAGGCCAGCCTGGTCTCCAAAGCGAGTTCCAGGAAAGGCACAAAGCTACACAGAGAAACCCTGTCTCGAAAAACCAAAAAAAAAAAAATGCACAGAACACAAATCGATAGCAGAGAAAAAGTGATAAAAATCAATAAAAACAAGTCCTGGTTCTGGGATCAGAAAAAATAACATTTATAAAACCCAAGCCTGGCCAGGAGGTGGTAGATACACCTTTAATCCCAGCACTTGGGAGGCAGAGGCAGGCAGATCTCTGTGAGTTTGAGGCCAGCCTGGTCTACAAAGTAAGTTCCAGGACAGCCAAGACACAGAGAAATCCTGTCTCAAAAAACCAAAACCCAAAACAACAACAACAAAAAACCTCAAGCCTAGGTTTTGGTTCAAGAAGAAAGAAAAGAAGACAGGAATTAGCAACGTTAGGATGGAAAGAAGGGCATTATTACTAACTGTAGAGTATTTTGAAAGATAATGAGGAATTATTTTCAATAATTCATGCCAACAAAATTGATCATTTACAGTAAATAGACAAATTATGAAAAGATCTTATCATGAATAATCTGTAAAATCTATCAATCAACCAACAACCTAAATAGTTCTACATCTACTACAGAAACTAAATTTATATCTTGAAACACCCAGGTGAATAGGAATAACAAAACTATCAGTCACAAATTCTCCTGTACAAGTTTTTCCAAGCATAATTTTAGAAAAAATAACATAAACTAGGAACAGATTTCAAGAAATATAACTGTAAGAAGCAGTGAAAAACACATATGCTGATATACCAAAATTGTTCTGATATCAAAACTCAAAAAAGGCATCACAGCTTATTAAATATACATTTCTCACAAATATAGCTGCAGAACACTTTAGAAAAATATTAACAAACTGAATCCAGCAATATGGAGGAAATGGCACATGGTTGTGATAGGCAAAGTAATAGTCCTAAATAGCTTTCCATGCCCAAAGTGAGTAATATAATTATTATTATAATTATATACATACATGCATATATATACACATATATGTTCAATATACTGAGTGACAGATTTTTGAAGAATAAATTACTCTTTCAGATATAATTTACAGCCCATATTTAGTTGGTTTTCAATACAGAAAGCTGATTTTAGCTTATTCAGTGGGCTTAAATAAAACTACAAGATCTTTAAAAGAAGGAGGCAGAAGGACATTCAGTGTCAGAAAGACATGGCAGGAGCATTACACATCCAGTCATTGCCAACTCTGAAGATATAAAGGAGTAATGCACCTAGAAATGAATATAAAAATCTGCTTAGAGGTTAGGAAAGGTAAGAAAATGAAATCTCTCCTACAGTTTTCAAAGAGGAATGTAATCCTACCGTCACCTTGATTTTGGCCCAGAGAGACCCAAGTCAGACTTCTAATTGACAGTTATTAGATAATAAGGTTGGATTGTTTTCATTCACTAAATTTGATCGTGTGACGATCTATTTCTAGCTTTTGAGGAACCCCCACACTGATTTCCATAGTGACGGCTCCAGTTTGCACACCCACCAGCCCTTAATAAGTGTTTCTCTCTCCTGGCATCTACAACCAGTACTTGTCATTTCTTTCTGTCTTAGCCAGTATGGCTGGAATAAGATGATCTCAAAGTAGCTTTAGTTTGCATTTCCCTGATGACTAGAGATGTTGAACATTTAAAAGTTATTTCTCAGCCAATTCTGTGTCAGCTTTTAAGAACTCCCTGTTTACTTCCATGCCCCAGTTTCAAATGGGTTCTTTGCTTTCTTGATGTTTAGTTTTTGAAATTCTTTATTCTAGATACTAATGTTCTGTAGGATGTACAGCTGGGAAAGAAGTTTGTTCCCACTCTGTATGCTGCTTCTTCACTTGAGTAATGGTATTTTTTGCTTTACAGAAGCTTTCTAGTTTCATGTGGTCCCCTTGGCCAGTTGTTGGTCACCCCCACACTACTGGGGTCTTGTTCAGAAAGTCCCTTCCTGTGCTCTAAATTCAAGCATATTCCATATTTTTCCTGTATCAGGTCTTAAGCTAAGGTCCTTGATCCATTTGGAATTTAGTTTTGTGTAGAGTGAGAGATAAGGATCTTTTTAGTTCTTCTACATGTAGCTATCCAGTTTCATCAGCACCTGGTTGAAAATGCTGTCTTTTCTCCTGTGTGTATTTTTGGTCTCTTTATCAAAAATCAGGTGACCATAGATTCCACACCATATTACTATAGCTCTGTAGTATACCTTAAAATCAGAGAGGGTGATACCTCCAACAGTATTTTAATTGTTCAGGTTTTTTTTGTAAGTGTGTGTGTGTGTGTGTGTGTGTGTGTGTGTGTGTGTGTGTGTGTGTTGTGTGTTTCTACGTAAAATTGAAGATTTTTTCAGTGTCTGAAAAATTGATTTTGATGGGGACTGCATTAAACCTGTAGATTTGCTTTTGATAGGATGGCCATTTTTAGAACATTAATTCTAGCAATTGATGAGCATAAAAATTCTCTCCATATTCTGGTACACTTTTCAATTTCTTTATTCAATATCTAAGAGTTTTTATTATACAAATCTTTTGCCTAGTCAAATTTATTCCAAGGTATTTTATTTTTAGAGGCTTTTATGAGTGCTATTATTTTCTTGATTTGTCTCATGATACGTTTCTCATTTGTATAGAGAAAGGCTACTGATTTGTGTATGTTTTATTCTGCAACTATACTGAACGTGTTTATCAGTTACAGGAGTTTTCTGGTGACCTGCTTAGGGTTTTATATATAGACTAATTCTCAGAAACACATGAAAAAGATTATCCACCATAATCAAGTCAGCTTCATCCCAGAGATTTAGGGATGTTTGATCATACATAAATCAATAAGTGTAAATCATCACATCAAGATTCAATGACAGATAGCACATGATCATCTCTTTAGATGCAGAAAAGACATTTGACAAAATTTAGCATGCCTTCATGATAAAAGTCCTATATAGTGTAGGGATATAGGTGATATATTTTAACATACTAAAGGAAATACCCAGCAGTCCCACAGCCAACATTGTGTAAAATGAAGAAAACTGCAATGCATTGCCACTAAAATTAGGAAGAAGACAAAGATGTCCACTTTCACCATTACTGTCAATGGAGTGTTTGGAATCTTAGCTAGAACAATAAGGCAAGTGAAGAGAAGAATTCAAAGTCGTTGCTATTTCCTCCCTGTGTTTTTAGTTCTGTGAGAGTTTTGTTCGATGTATTTTATCACAATCGTCTCCCTCTCCCAACTCCTCTCAGCTTCATCTTTTTCTTACCCACCCGCCCAATTTTGTGTCATCTATTTTAAAAATCCTTCGAGACCAACTTGTGCTGCCCAAATATTTTTTCGATATGTGATCTTCCACCGGAACCTGGTCAACTTGTCAGGGGCTATACACTTAGAGAAACTGTTTCTGCCTCTCCCAGCAGTTAATAATTACCAATGGTATCAGTAAGGGTGGCGTTTCATGCCCAACTCCTAGCCTCATGCTGGGATTTTGTATGGATTAGGCTTATGTAGGTCTTTTCCATGCTTCACAACTACTGTGAATTTATATGTTCAGCTGTCCTGATGTGTCTAGAATATTCAGGCAATTAATGGCTGCTGAGAGAGAAAGAATAAGTCTTATCCATGGATGAGTCCTGTGATAGGTTATCCAAGCCTAAGTGATCAGCCCTAAAAACATCTGAATATGAAAACCACTAATTTTTTGCAGAAAGTTGTATCTATAAATTTACATGTATATATATATACATATATATCAAGAATAATTTAAAAAGAAGTTACAAATTTGAGATGGAGTGAAGGGGGAAGTGTGGGAAGAGTTGGAGGGAAGAAGGAGGACAATGATGAAAATCCAATACTTTTAAATGAAATTCTCATTTTTTTTCAAAAAGGTAAGAGCTTAGAAACAATTTGTTACTAGGTTCATTTAGCAGAGTAATAGTGCTAGATTCTCTCCTAAGGCCTATGACCTAGCCAGCCATGGGTTTGGGGACCAGTTAACAGTACCAGTAATGAGTAGCATCTTGTGAAGCAGGCTTTAAATCCAATCAGTAAGTGGTTAGTTGCTCTCATAACATTCATGCCACTATTGTACCAGTGGCCATATCTTTACCAGGTCAGTTGTTACTGTAGTTCACAGTGTTGACAACTGGGTATGACAATTTGATGACTTTTCTATAGTTCCAGCACTATGAAATCTAGTCATTAGGGATGTAGCTTTCAGATCATTACCAGTTGATTTCTGCCTGTACTATGAGCCAAGTATATGATGTCTTCAGAACTGAGAATTTCATTCATAAATATAACATGTTTTAATTAAACATTCCCCCATTCTCTCCCCTCTAACTCCTCTCGTACCTTCCTCTCTACTTTAATGTCCCAATTTCACATGCATATATCTATATATCTATAACTATATCTAATTCTATCTAGCTATCTACCTGTCTGTCTGTCTATCTATCTATCTATCTATCTATCTATCTATCTATCTATCTATCTATATATCTCCCACTGAATTTTTTTTGAAGATTGTTCATTTCATTTGCCATTTATTGATTGGATGACATGGGGGCAGTTTTGGTGTTTAAAGTTTTTACTTCTTTATGGATTGTAGATATTACTATCCTCAGATAGTTGGCAAAGATTTCCTCCCATTTTATAGTCTGTCTCTTCACTAAATTTCATGTAATCCCCTATGTTAATTCTTGAGACTATTTCCTGTGCTATTGTAGGCCTTTTATGAAAAAAATTTGCAAAATATACCACTTTGATTAAATATACCATGCCTGCATGTAAACAATGCATATTTTGTTGTTGAGTATAGTGATCTATAAATGTCAGTGAGACCAAGTTTACAAATTACACTGTATAGATCTCTTATAGTCATATGTATTTATCATATGCTTGCTCTATAGCTTAGTTAAAGAGAAATGTTGAGGTATCCAACTATAATTATACAAACTTTCAGTTCTAAATATTTTGATTCAAATAAAAATATTTGAATTTTTGTTGATAAATATGCATATTTAGGAATACAATATCTTCTAAACAGATTAAATTCCACATTATTATGTATTGTTCCTTTATATTTCTATTAGTAATTTTTGCTTTTATGTGTTCTTGGTCTTAAATCAATAAATTTAGTCATTCCTTTGGTTAAAGATTACTTGGAATACCTTATTATCCTTCATTTTATTTTTATTTGTGTTTTTGTTAAACAGTATCATGTTAGGTCCTGCTTTCACCACTAATCAAACAAAATCTATCATTTCTGTGGATATTTTAAGCCACTTGTTTTAATGGAATTAATGATATGATTAAACTTAAATCTATATTTTGCTTTCTATATTACACCCATTCTTTAGTAATTTTTTGTGATTTCTTTAGAATAAACTGAGGAATCTATTTCCTCTATTGATATATTTATACCTCTTCAAAGTTAAAAACTATTATTCAAATTTACACATAGTATAAGAATCTTACAGAAGGATCAACCAAAACTAAGTATAATTTTCTCCTCTTGGAATATGCATAACATCTTTTAACAATATGAAAGCTAGCTAATAGAGATGACATTTCTAATACCAGCTTGATTTCTTCACATTCTATGATTCAATTATATGGTGTCTTCAGCAATAAGCTCTGGCCACAAAATTCTAGAGGGTAACTCAAAGCAATAGCAATAGCCTGGTAATATTTAACGGTCTATGCTATCTCACTGTTCAAAATATCCAATGGAAGTAACCAATGAGGCTTTTTATTTGTTACCTTGTTTATAGTAGGGTCATTGCTTCTTTGTTATAGGGTGACTCCATTTAAACTCCTTTAATATATATGACTATATTTATGTTTTAGGAATTTTTTCTGGAGTAAATTTTCATATGACCTTTTTAGAAGGTCTTCACTTTATAAACTGCAACAATGACTAACTTAGTAAAATATGCCTATTGAGGCAATAATGACATAGATTTCATAACCCAACCATTTTCTGATTGGATTTAAGGCCCGTTTCACAAGATAAAACACATAGCTGTAACCATTATCAAGGCCAAAAACCTATGGCTAGATATATCATAGGCCCTAAAAGAGCTCCAAGTACTATTACTCTGTTAAATGGACACAACATGAAACTCCTAATGACTTATTGATATTACATCAATTATTTCTCAACCTCATCAAGGAAGGTTCTTTTTGTAATAGGCAGCAATTAATATAGAAACCCACAACTGGTCAAGGTATAGAGAAAATAAGAGCATGGGGTACTGAGCCCTAAATGGGGCATCAGTATCATCCTTCATCATAATGCTCAGGTATGATTGCAGAAGAGCTGGTAGAAAGATTCAAAGAGCCAGAAGCAATGGAAGACAGCAAGGAAACAGTTTTCTGTGCATAACAGGGCAGTTGCACATAAGAACTCATGATGGTTGTGGCAACATGTATAAGACCTATGCAAGCTCAAGCCACGCAAAATCCCAATATAGAGGGGGAAGGTGATTATGAAATCCCACCCCTAGCATGGGAGATATTGGTAACTGACATCTACAGAGAAAAAGAAATCTAATTTTCTTAAGGATGTGACCCCAGTAGGAAGAGCATGCTCCAGTGGATGGCCACATACCCAAGAGAATGCAGCCAGTACTAATTGGACCAGAAAAGAGAAGGGAGCCATGGATTTGTAAGACAACAAAGAGCAAACAGGAGAGGGCTTAGAGGAAAGAAAAGGAAGAGGGAAATGATATAATTGTATTTTGATGTCAAAAATAATATCAAAAAATAAGGGCAAAAAGTTGGAATGGGAGTTGAATCTGGGAAGAGTTAGAGTGGAGGGCAAGTGTCTTAGGGTTTCTATTGCTATGGTGAGACACCATGACCACAACAACTCTTCTAAATGAAAACATTTAATTGGGATGGCTTGCTCACAGTTCAGAAGTTTAGTCCATTATCATCATGGCAGGAAGCATGGCAGCAGGCAGACATGATACTGGAGCTGAGAGTTCTTACATCATTTTTTAATGTTATTTTTTTTAATTTTATAATTAATTTAATTTTACATATCAGCCACAGATTCCCCTGTCTTCCCTCCTCCCACCCCCAGTCTTCTCCTCCAATTCTTCCCCCATTCCCACCTCCTCCAAGGCAAGGTCTCCCCTGGGGATTCAGCTTGGCCTGGTAGATTCAGCTTAGTCAGGTCCAGTCCCCTCCTCCCTACACCAAGGCTGAGCAAAATGTCTCAGCCTAGGCCCTAGGTTCCAGAAAGCCAGCTCATGCACTAAGGACAGGGTCCTGGTCCCACTGCCTGGGGGCCTCCTAAATAGTTCAAGCTAATCAACTGTCTCACTTATCCAGAGGGCCTGATCCAGTTCCATGGGGGCTCCTCAGCTATTGGTTCATAGTTCATGTGTTTCCACTAGTTTGGCTATTTGTCCCTGTGCTTTTTCCAATCTTGGTCTCAATATCTCTTGCTCATATAATCCCTCATCTCTTGGACTCCTGGAGTTCCACCTGGGGTCTGGCCGTGGATCTCTGCATTTGCTTCCATCAGTCACTGGATGAGAGTTCTATTACGACAGTTAGGGTGTTCAGCCATCAGATCACCAGAGTAGGTCAGCTCAGGCACTCTCTCAACCATTGACAGTAGTCTATAGTAGAAGTATCTTTGTGGATTTCTGAAGACCTCTCTAGCACTCTGCTTCTTCCTATTCCCATGGGGTCTTCATTTATCATGGTATCTCTTTTCTTGTTCTCCCACTCTGTTCCTGATCCAGTTGGGACCTCCCGCTCCCCTAAGCTCTCTTTCCCCCGACCCTTGTCCTCCATTACCCCTCCCCATGTCCAGGTTGCTCATGTAGATCTCATCCATTTCTCTGTTGTTGGGTGATCTCTGTGTCTTTCTTAGGGTCCTCTTTACTAGGAAGCCTCCCTGGAGTGAGTTGCAGTCTGGTTATCCTTTGCTTTACATCTAGTATCTACTTATGATTGAGTACATACCATGTTTGTCTTTTTGAGTCTGAGTTACCTCACTCAGGATGATTTTTTGTAGTTCCATCCATTTTCCTGCAAACCTCATATCATTGTTTTTCTCTGTTAAGTAGTACTTCATTGTGTATATGTACCACATTTTATTTATCCATTCTTCAGTTGAAGGGCATCTAGGTTGTTTCCAGGTTCTGGCT
Source organism: Peromyscus eremicus (assembly GCF_949786415.1). Taxonomy (NCBI): domain Eukaryota; kingdom Metazoa; phylum Chordata; class Mammalia; order Rodentia; family Cricetidae; genus Peromyscus; species Peromyscus eremicus. The sequence goes on from NC_081439.1 coordinate 110,545,368, forward strand.
ATTACAAATAATGCTGCTATGAACATAGTTGAACATGTGTCCTTGTGGTACGTTTGAACATTCCTTGGGTATATGCCCAAGAGTGGTATTGCTGGGTCTTGAGGGAGATTGATTCCCAATTTTCTAAGAAAGCATCATATTGTTTTCCAAAGTGGTTGTACAAGTTTTCATTCCCACCAACAATGTAGGAGTGTTCCCCTTGCACCACATCCTCTCCAGCATAAGCTGTCTTCAGTGTTTTTGATCTTAGCCATTCTGACGGGTGTAAGGTGGTATCACAGAGTCATTTTGATTTGCATTTCGTAGATGACTAAGGATGTTGAGCAATTCCTTAAATGTCTTTCAGCCATTTGAGCTTCTTCTCTTGAGAAATCTGTTTAGCTCTATAGCCCATTTTTTTTTTAATTTTTTAAATTTTTATTTTGCAATACAATTCAGTTCTACATATCAGCCACAGATTCCCTTGTTCTCCCCGCCTCACCTTCCCCCCAGCCCACCCCCCATTCCCACCTCCTCCAGGGCAAAGCCTTCCCTGCGGACTGAGATCAACCTGGTAGACTCAGTCCAGGTAGGTCCAGTCCCCTCCTCCCAGGCCGAACCAAGCAATCCTGCATAGGCCCCAGGTTTCAAACAGCCAATTCATGCAATGAGCACAGGACCCGGTCCCACTGCCTGGATGCCTCCCAAACAGATCAAGCCAATCAACTATCTCACCCATTCAGAGGGCCTGATCCAGTTGGTGACCCCTCAGCCATTGGTTCATAGTTCATGTGTTTCCATTCGTTTGGCTATTTGTCCCTGTGCTTTATCCAACCTAGGTCTCAACAATTCTCGCTCATATAAACCCCCCTCATTCTCGATAATTGGACTCCCAGAGATCCACCTGGGGCCTAGCCATGGATCTCTGCATCCAGTTCCCTCAGTAGTTGGATGAGGTTTCTAGCACGACAATTAGGGTGTTTGGTCATCCCATCACCAGAGTAGGTCAGGTCGGGCTGTATCTCGACCATCGCCAGCAGTCTGTTGTGGGGGTATCTTTGTGGATTTCTGTGGGCCTCTATAGCCCATTTTTTAACTGGATGGGTGTTTTGATGTCTAATTTCTTCAGTTCTTTATATATTCTGGATATCAGCCCTCTGTCAGATGTGGGGTTGGTGAAGATCTTTTCTCATTCTGTAGGCTGTTGTTTTGTCTTGTTGACCTTGTCCTTTGCCCTACAAAAGCTTCTCAGTTTCAAGAGGTCCCATTGATTAATTGTTTCTCTCAGTGTCTGTGCTACTGGCATTATATTTAGGAAGTGATCTCCAGTGCCAATACGTTCGAGACTACTTCCTACTTTCTCTTCTATCAGGTTAAGAGTAACTGGATTTATGTTGAGGTCTTTGATCCACTTGGACTTAAGTTTTGTGCAAGGTGACAGATATGGATCTATTTGCAGTCGTCTACATGTTGATATCCAGTTATGCCGGCATTATTTGTTGAAGTTGCTTTCTTTTTTCCATTGTACAGTTTTGACTTCTTTGTTGAAAATTATATATTCATAGGTGTGCGGATTAATATCAGGGTCTTCAGTTTGGTTCCATTGGTCCACATGTTAGTTTTTATGCCAGTACCAAGCTGTTTTTATTACTGTAGCTCTATAGTAGAGCTTGAAGTCATTGATCGTGATGCCTCCAGAGATTGTGTTATTGTACAGGATTCTTTTAGCTATCCTGGGCTTTTTTGTTTTTCCATATGAAGTTGAGTATTGTTCTTTCCAGGTCTGTGAAGAATTGTGTTGGGATTTTGATGGGGATTGCATTGAATCTCTAGATTGCTTTTGGTAAAATTGCCATTTTTACTATGTTAGTCCTGCGTATCCATGAGCATGGGAGATCTTTCCATTTTCTGGCATCTTCTTCAATTTCTTTTTTCAGGGACTTAAAATTCTTGTCATACAGGTCCTTCACTTGCTTAGTTAGGTTACCCTAAGGTGTTTTTCATCGTTTGTGGCTATTGTAAATGGTGATGTATCTCTGATTTCCTTCTCAGCCTGTTTGTCATTTGTATATAAGAGGGCTACTGATTTTTTTTAGTTAATCTTGTATCCTGCTACATTACTGAAGGTGTTTATAAGCTGTATGAGTTCCTTGGTTGAACTTTTTGGGTCACTTATGTATACTATCATGTCATCTGCAAATAGTGAAATTTGACTTCTTCCTTTCCAATTTGTATCGCCTTAATCTCCTTATGTTGTCTTATTGCTCTGGCTAGAACTTCAAGTACTATATTGAATAAGTATGGGGAGAGTGGACAGCCTTGTCTTGCTCCTGATTTTAGTGGAATCGCTTTGAGTTTCTCTCCATTTACTTTGATGTTGGCTGTTGGCCTAGAGTTCTTACATCTTGATCCAAAGGCAACAGGAAGTGATCTGTCTCACTGGGCATGGCTTGAGTATATATGAGATCTCAAAGCCCACCTCCATAGTGACCCACTCACTCCAACGAAGCCATATCTCCTAACAGTGCCACTTGCTTTGGGTGTCATTTTCTTTCAAACCACCACAATAAGTATAATTAAAATACAATGTATGAAATTCTCATAGAATAATAAAAAATATATCTTAAAAGCTAAAAACCTGATCAACAAGAGGGAAAACATGGCTAGTGCTGGAAACCTAACTACTCAGTGCTGGTGAAGTCATGACTACTGGAGGAGAATCTTCAACCACTAGTTTACTAAACCAGCATAATCCCTAACAACAATCTGCAAACATTTGTCTTAATACCCACAAATAAGTATAGTCTTTACTTCTCATCAAAGAAACCTCTCCTTGCAACAGAGACTACTAAAGAAAACCACAAATCAAAATTCAGAATTGTAGAACCCAGTTCCAATTGATACATGTACAAAACACTCCCGTGCCCAAGGCTCAGGGAACATTATGAAAGAGGGGCCAGAAAGGTTATAAGAGCCAGAGGGAGAGAGAGGATCAGGGAGTTTCCTGTGAGATTGAGTCTCCTACTAAAACTAGAAAATACACCCATAAAGTTTCACCAACATGACTGCCCAAAGTATACAGGGAAAAGCCCAAGGGGCCGCAACCCTACACAAAGAACTCTAGACAACTGAAGAAAGATGACAGCAGGAGAGATGTTCTTCCTCAGTTGACTGCCTAGTGCCAAAGTCATTCCTGAAACCATACATACAAGTAACATGTACAGGTTATATTTAGGAATATACATGTATATACATATACACATATACACATATGCATGCAGTAACAATTATTGAGAAAAAGAGGTCAGGAATTTGATTTAATGGGGAGGGTGTATAGGAGGGCTTGGAGGAAGGAAAAATAAGGGAGAAATGATGAAATTATATTATAATCTCAAAAAAAATCACCAAACAAACCTAAGTATATATGAAAGGCCATAAGGAAACGTTACTTTGCAACTTAATGGAAAAAGTTAAATAAGTGTTTGGGCAGATAACTCTATCAATAAAGTTATTGTTTTGCAAGAACTAGGGTCTGAGTTTTATCTCCAAAAACCAAATAAAAATGTGTGTGTAGTAGCATGTGCTTATATTCTTAGTGCTAGAGAGAAACAGATAGGATACCTGCAGCTGACCTTCTAGTCAAATCTAATTGGTAAACTAAAGACCAATGAGAGACTGGATCTCAATGGAGGTGGATGGATTTCCTGAAGATCATATCCAAGATTGTCATCCACAGACTCATTTGCACTCACATGCATATATACACTCATATGAACACATGTACACAGACAGCACACGTAAACAAATTATTTAAATGAAAAACATTGCAACAATGGATTTCTAATTCCAATGTCTGTTGCACTATATCTGTTTAAATAGATATGGTATGTACCTCATCACATTTTGTTATTTTTTCTCAAAGCTTTTGAGTATCAATTTATAAAGATGAAAGGTATTTAAAGGATACCTTTTATTGACTTTTATTTATATCATTTCTGGCTCTCTTCATTTCTTTCAATTTTCCATCCTACATCATGCTGTTCTTTCTATCTGGAAAAAATAATATCTATTGTAGCACAGTTCTGCTAAGAGCAAATTATCTATAAATTACTTTAACCCTTGTTTGTGTGAGAAATCCTTCAGTAATCCTTTACTTTAGTAGGTATAGATTTCTGGGTTGGCAGATATTTTCCATCACTTTAAAGATGTTACCCAACTGTCTTCTGGATAGCATGGTTTCTGAGGATAAATCAACAATGTTTCCAATCTTTGACCCTCTGCCTGTACTTTGTCATTTGAACATCAATATTCTGTTTTTAGTATTTTATCTCTTTTTGTGTATGTGTGTTTACACACATTTTTGTTTCTCTGAGCTTCTTAGATATGTGATAAAAAGTCAATATTTTGGAAAAATAATTCTGCATCATGTTTTCAAATAATCTTACTGCCCCATTTTTCTGAAAATTGAATTGTTTGTATTTAAGTCACAAATAAGATGCCTTACATCTTTTTAATACTTCTTTTTACTTTTCTTTATTTTGTATTATAGTTCAAATAAGTTGTAGTGACCTATTGTTTGGTTAACTGGTTCTTTCTTTCCCTCTCTCCATCTGTTAATGAGGAGATCTTCATCTGTGCAATTTCATTCCAATATCACCGTTATTGCATATGCTACCATTTCAGATCACTCCATTTTGCTCTTTCATATCATTTTGATTGCTGTGCTGCAATTCTCCATCTACTCTTGTATGTAGTTCCATTTTTTTCACTGAGTCATTTATAATACTAATTGTACTTCTCTTAAAATCCCTGTCTCAGCAGACCATTATCTGCATCAACTTTGAATCAGGTTTTCATGGTTGTATTATTTCTTAACAATGAATTATTTTTCTTTGCTTTTGGTTTAGCTTTTATTTTTTTATTTGATTACAGATACATTTTAGGTGCACAGCTAAGACTAAGGTAAATAGTAGCTATGCCTGGAAATGGCCTTGCCTCTTTTCTGTAAAGCCATTTAACTGCAAAATTGAGTCAGTCCCCTGAGGACCTGAGCAGGCACTGTGGTTTGTGCTACCCTTACCATCAGTACGCCACAAGATTTGAGGTCCTCTAGCAGCAGGCTTCTGCTACCATATGCTTAGTGGGAATTGTAATTCCGGAGGGTTTTTCATCTTCCTTCTCAGATTTTGGCTGCCCTTGCATACCCAAGCCATAAAGGGAAGTCTCTATCTGTGCTCTTGCTTCTCTTCCAGCAGTGAAATATGGATTGTTATTTGATACTAGGCAGCTCACAGAAGCATGGCATGTTCTCTGTTCCCATGTGCCATTCTCAGAGGTGAGCCCTGTGAACCTGGGCTTCAGGAATTGATTTTCCTAATATTCCTGGTAGTGTTAACTGTGGCAACAAAACTCTACATTCTCTCTCTGCTTGATCTGGGACACGAATGTCCTGTCCTGGAATTGAAATGTCCTGTCTCTTGTTCAATAGCTGCAAATTTATATTTGATACATTTGTAGGCTCCTGGACCTACAAAAGTTCTCTGTCCTTCCTGATGTGATAGAAGGTTTTTGCTTATATTCTCTCCACTAAGAGCGATGGATTTTATGGCACCCCAGGTGCAAAAAAGCGTCCTTTCAGAGACATAAATTTTGTTTCTCCTCCTTCCCAAAAGTGATTGATCTTTCCCTATGCCAGGGAAATGGGCTTTCCTGACTCCCTCACTACCTGTTTCTCAAAAGTTTGATGTTACAGGAGAACAGAATCTGAGGAGGCTGTCAAAGAAGCCCCGTCACTCACTTTTTTCACAAGGATCTCATATAAATGTATAGAAAATAGCATCTAGATGAATATGGCTCCTTCTGGTGTCAGAGATACCCAACAATTTCAAACTAACATGATTTCTAATGCTTCTCTAACCACTATCTTCTGAAATGAAGCCCATCTTTGAATTGTTCTCATACATGGAGTACTGAAACACTCGTTTGCCTCTATGTGTACTAACTTCCTTCCATACACAGAAGGCCAGCCTTTTGCTTATCAATTCCTGAATCCTCCTTACCAGCCAACCTCAACTTTTATTTCTTCTAAGACAATTGCAACCAACACGATGTCTTCCTCAGTGATCCCCTCTTACCATTTTTATGCAGTCTAAATGTTTCCAATTTATAAGTGAACATTTACTATGCAATGGTTAGTTAATTACATCGCATTATATTGGTGTTCATGTGTGTGTGTGTGTGTGTGTGTGTGTGTGTGTGTGTGTGTGTGTGTGCATATATTGGGTGCCTAATGTCCTACCAATATAATTTAGTTAGGAAAACAGTAGTAAGTTCTCCTTGTGTCACACTGACTGAAACAACAAACAAATACAGCTTTTCCAGTTTCCTTTAGTTGGTGTTTGTGTGATATTAGTCCATTAGCAGATTGGTTGGACAAGTAAGATCCAAACAGTGAAATATTGCAAAAAGAGGAGGGATATTAAAACACAATGGCTCTGAGTTGCACTTTTAGATCTACTCTTAGGTATACTGTAAGACTTCTGATGAAATATTGAAGTTCAAAGGAGAGAATAGTATCTCTATGTTTGGGAGCAGAGAAAGTGGCTCACAGTGAAGAAATAGAAAACAAGTAAAGTATGTTGGCAGCAAAGGAGAACAAATTTCTGTAATATTACTTAGAAAGGGTAAAGTCAGAATAGACCATTACTGTGGGTGAGTGTGTTCTGAGGTGGCATTGGTGTAAATTTTAAAGTACTGGCAGTGAAGTTAATGCAAACTAGGTTAAAGAATTTTCTCTGACGTAAGTTAACCTTGTGGGTCTGAAACTTATTATCATCCCCCTACAGATTTCTTCAGCAAAATGGTCATTAACTACTTGGATAACTTCAGAGAGTTGGATAAAGGACCAAAGGAATTATGATTCCATGTCTATAGTGTTAAAACCTCAGCATAAAGGTATGCCATTTGTAATGATATTGATCCAGAAGGTGAAGCAAACCAGTGCATCATGGGTTAAACTGCTATCAGCTCCATTACCAATCTGAGTGGGCTTTGGGGGAGATGTAATTTAGGATCTGAGTTATCTGATCTATCTTTAATCTGTGTTTTACATTTAGTTGGATGTAAATTTACCTGCGATGGACTAAAGGTTTGTATAGCTTCAAAATTGATGTTAATCCCCAGTGTCACACTATTCAGAGGTGAGGCATTTGTGATATGATTAAGTCATCAAATAACCATTTGATAAAGATGAGTGTTTAGAAGGCAGTTGGAAACTATATTACTTTAGTGATATGATAATAGTGCTTGCTATGTATAGGAGTATTCGTACTTGCCAGGCTATACTGTTTGACAGAGAACTCTCAGAAGCTATGCCTGCAGTGATTTGGGGTACAAATTACAAAGTATTTTCCAGAGAAGAGTAGTTGAAGTCTAAACCCAACAGAGAACATGGAATCCTGTGGAAGTCTCCAATCCCCTGAGAGTCCATGGTTCTGTTTTCTTTCCAGCCGGGCTGACCCTAACTGAGTTTCCTATGAATTCTGTCTTTGTTCTTCTCTGCCTCTCCACTATGCCCCAAAGTTATGTTCTAATGTTCCCAGGAGGTGTTCCTGTCTGAACTCCAAGGTGCCTTTATAAACTGCAACTATGAAGAGCCTGGATTCTGTCCTTTAATTTTATTAATGCAAGGATAGCCATGGTTTTTCTGAGCCAGCCCCTAAAGAGGCATAAGAACACATGTGTATCAGAAGGAGGGTGCTTTGGTTCTGGATCTGTTCTTTCTGTAGAAACAGTTACAAGTAACATTTTCTTTTCTTTATTCATTCAAGTATTATATATAAACAATTTCTAAAGTCTCTCCTATCTCAACAGTCCTCTTCAGAGTGAATTATCAGGTACTAAGGAGAAGGTGGGATTCATATCTCCTGTGAAATTTGGAAAGGATGGGAGATGACATTTATGAAGTGTGCAATGAGCAAGACACTCACTTATATTGTACATTATTATGATGTATGTGGGGACACCTAGTACAATATGATGCAGGTGGTCAATAAATGTTTGTTTCCTTTCTATTATTTTCCTTAATTAAGTCAACTATTATCCTGTCAACAATAATGCTTTTGCATGAACTATGTAAATATTTTAAAGAACGAAGCACTAATCTTACATTGTTACTAATGGCAGTTTGGTCACCTCGCTCATAATCAAAATTACCTTGATTTTAATAATATGACAAGTTATAGTTATAAAGTATAGACTAATTCCTGCCTTAATATTGTGAATGATGAGTATATTAATTTGATATTTCAAACTGTAACAACTACTGGAAAACATTTTATGTATTAATAGCCTATTTTCCTTGCCATTTAAAAATATCACTTTTTTACTCATCATAAATGGAAGAAAGTTTGGGGTATATGTTTGTAGAACTACAGGTTGGTGGAGGCTGCACTCCTCTGACTTGAATCTGGCCTAATAGTTGACTTCCCACATTACCCTCGACCATGACTAATTTGTATGCTGAAATCTTCAGAGTGAGTCAGAGAGTGGGATATATTTATGAACCAAAATTCTTCATCTAAAATAAATCTGACCTTAGGATATACTGCTTTGCTTTGTTTACCTTAGTTTCATCATCTGAAACATATATTATCAATACTTCCTTGATAGAATTGTCTCTAAGATAAAATAATTTCTGAATAAGTCAATGATCAAAGACTTTATCACAAGATTCACAAAGCAGGCTGTGTGCAACAGATGTTACCAGCTGCCATTGCTGTGACCACGACCACCATCACCTCTTCCCACGACAATGACAATGAGATGACAACAGCACTGAAGAATTGTTCAAGAAGATTGCCGAATTATAAAAGAATTGTGTATAGACTCTCATGAGAAATTCCAGATCTCTGAAAAGGGAACTGAAAACTTTCTTCAACTTATTCCCCACTTTAAAAAATCATCTCAAAAGATCCTTGTCAATATTTCCTAAGTTACTATAGAAAATGTGTTACACTAGGACTTTTTCAGAGCCATAGACCATAGAGCGACCACCCATATGTTTTGTTACCATGACCCAAGTGTCAACTGTAGAAGGTAGAGAAAATGGGGCTAAATGTAGTTTGAATTCGGGAAAGTCCTTGACAATTTCCCTAATTTGAATTGTGGTAGAATATATTTAATTTTTTTGCACCACCAGACAGAGTATATTAGCTTTCTTGTTTTGTTGAGCCTTGACTAACAGGAAAATTTCAACAACTTTTTCTCTATCTTGAAATAAAGCAGAGAGACTGTTATATAGAGAGATTTATCTATGTATCATGCATATTCAAGGAAGCAGGGAGAAGGAAATATATCTAAGTTGATTGAATTCTTTTTCTTTTGAAAAACTAATCATTTGTTTGGCTGCTCTGGAGACTAAATTAATTCAGGCAAATTTCCTGGAGAGCATGCTAATGGCTCAGGTGAGAATAGTGAACCTGAATGTGTAGTCTGGAAACTTTCAATGAATTGCCTACTAGGATGTGTTCGTGACTCGACTGGAGGTAAAAATCAGAGGCAGAGAGAGTCCAGAGACCTTTATTCAGTGACCACTCAAAATGGAATGCTGAATGCTCCAGATAAATTGTGTGCATGCAGAAACACTAGCGGTCACTAATGGACCTTAGAATTCTAAACATCTTACTCTTTCAGATAGCTTACTTAGAAATTCCATCCTTCTCTCGCTCCCTCCCACACTTCATTTCGTCCTTCTTTCCTTTCTTCCTAAATGTGTACTGAGTATGCAGAATGTCTCTGTATTAGCTAACAATACAATCAACATAAGCACTGTTCCTACTGTCATGGGCTTGGCCTTTTATAACTTTACTGTTCCTCTATCATATATACACAATCCCCTACTAGTCAGATTTCTTTAACTTCAAATATTTAAGATTTTTTCAAAAGGAAAGATTTGTTTTTAGGCTGTAGAAGACCAGATTGACATACAAAGAGAACTGAAGCTGAGACACCTCTGACAGAGCCTTGCAGAGTAAACAGCTCAAGGACTCTCCTGCTCACTCTGCTCACCAACATTGTGGAAAGGAGGTGAGATGTGCTTAATTAAAGCATGCAACAAGCAGTATCACAAAGGAAAAAATAACAAACTAAGTAACAAGAATAGAGAATAGAGAGACACAAACTATTTCCAAACGTGAGTCTGGAAATACACAGAATGTATTCTTTCCCTCTTCATTTAAAAAAGTTGTTTGTTATGAATTTACGACACTAACTAATAATCACATTATGTGGTCAATCCACTAGTTTGTCTAAAAGAGAAGTTAGAATAGGTCTGTCTAATTCCCTCTATTCTCCATCCTTGATATGAGAGAGAGAGAGAGAGAGAGAGAGAGAGAGAGAGAGAGAGAGAGAAACACATATTGCCATCAGTTGTTGGCAGTGGCTCCTCAGGGTTTATTTTTAATAATTTATTTTTATTTAGTATGCACTAGTATTTTGCCTGCATGTGTATCTGTGTGAGGATGTCAGATCCCCTGCAACTGGAGTTACAGACAGTTGCATGTGGGTGCTGGGAACTGAACTCAGGTCCTCTGGAAGACCAGCCAGTGCTTTTAACCACTGAGCCATCACTCCAGCACCTCCTGAGGGTTAATAAGATAAGAGAAATAAAGCCAGATGCTCTGCCAATATGGGCTGGAATCATGAGTCTGGGTCCTGGGCTTCATTGGGCACATCCAGTGTGCACCATCCAGTGTGCACCATGGGGCAGGATGTGGAAACTCACCCTGTCATGCTTAGGAAATACAGCATCTATGACAGATTTTCAGCCACTTATTCATGAGCACATCAAAAGGGCATTAAGTGTTGACTGGCATTGGGAATACAAGAGCAAATCCAAACATTTTCTTTCACTTTTCTAGACTCAACAAACATGATTTCCATGAGTTAACAACCTCCAAAGGGGGAAATAGACATCAGTCATGTGAATAATAATATTGAGAACAGAACATGAGTTCACCGCTGTTGTAGTTTTTCACTGTTTAAAAGTGCTTCTCAGTTGATTGGTATTTGGGGGTGAATAGGACCACACTAGCTTTCTTCATGACTGCAAAGGCTACATCCAGAAAGAGACAGGTCCAAGTTGGACAAAATCAGTGAGCAGGCTATAAAATAGGTTGAATTTAAAGAGACTATAATTTTAATTTCTTTCTAATAGTTACAGCTTATCAAACCCGGAATAGGTCCTCTCTCTCAGAAAATGGCTGAGCAAGTAAAGGCTTGTTACAGAACCTGATGGTTTTAGTTCAATCCCCAGAATGCAAGTTGTTCTAATCACCACACACATGCCACAGCAAGCATATTTCCCACATAAAATAATGAATGAATGAAAAGGAAATATGAACATTGATAACTTATGACTATTTTAATGTATTTTATATGGTACTTTAAATAACATTACAATGATAGCTCATTTAAGCCGCACATTCATTTTGTACATGAGTTAAGGAAGATAGCATTATTTTTATTTTAGTGATAAAGAAACTGTATCTCAGAGAGATTAAGAATATCACTCAAGGCCACACAGCTACTAAAGGATCAACAGGAATGCAAAATCACTATCTGTACATTGGTTCTGGAGAAGGACTTAAGGGAAGACCTCTTCCCTTTGTTCAAGGTGTAGACAAGCTGTTTCCTGACAAGGAAGGGATCAAGTGGAGGGCCAGACTTCTAGGGAGCAGGTTGATATTTACCAGACCTGAACTCAGGGTAGTGCTATGCTCTGTAAACCAGTCTGGCGCATGTCAACCATTTTGTTGTCTGCCATTTCTATTTTAAGCTTGTGTTCCCTGACGTCGGTATGAATGTAGGATTAGGCTGATGAACGGCATCAAGGGTACCCTTCTTTCCAGATTACACTTCAACCATCTGCTCACTCTGTCTCTCTCTCTCTCTCTTTCTCTACCTCTATCTCTCTGTCTCTGTCTCTGTTTCTCTCTCTCTCTCTCTCTCTCTCTCTCTCTCTCTCTCTGTGTGTGTGTGTGTGTGTGTGTGTACATGCAACTTAAATTCCATCCTTTGGCAACTGAACACACACTAGCTTAACAATTTGCCATCAAAAACAAGAAATAAGATTAATTTGCTTGACAGAGTTGTCCATTTTTCCAATAGTCCTCCTAGCATGAGAGGAGAACTTCTCCACGAATGCAGATTCTGTGTGTGAACAGGCATGTGTGTACATGCGTGCACACACACACACACACACACACACACACACACACACACACTACCCTATAGCTCTGTTTTAAAACTTCTTTTCTTTTAAATATATTTTTCAAAGTTCTGCCTAATAATCATGGATTGTATCTCGAGGCCCACTCACTAAAAGCAGGTTGAGTCATAAGCAGGTTGTACAAGTCCAGGAAACCTGTAGCGATGACTAAGAGAGTCATTATTTGATAAAAGGGGAAAAAAATAGGTATTGGTTTGAAAGAAAGGCTGGGGGAGCATGAAGAACTTCTTGAACAGGGAAAAAACCACTTAGAAGCTAGCTGGCAGGATGAGTGGGGCCCGAGAGAAGCAGTCTTCTGCAGTAAGACTTGCTGCTGCTGCATTTTAATCACATCTCGATGTGACTGGGTTTTTTTTCCTCTTTCGGAAGGACACAGAGGGAAATTCAGCAGTAACCTGGCTTTTTCAACTTGGTACTTTACTCTGTCCCTGTCCCTGCACGTTTTTAAATTGAAGTCTGGAAATTTTTTTCAGTGTGAGTTCAAACAAATGTACACACTGTATACTTTCTCTAACCTTGTAAATATTGACAGTTTAAAATTAAACTCTTGCATCATTCTTTGAACATCTTCAGTGGCTTCCAACTAGGTATGATCATGATTTAACACACACAATCAGGTATTAAAATAAAAATGTACAAGTTTATAACAGTCAGGTGTTTACCACCAACCTTTGACTTTAGTTCTGGAATGTGTATTCATGTCCACTTTGCCTACAGCATTTTGTCATAATGCCAGACATATTTTCACAGTCAAAAATTTTCTCTTATTCCTTGTTCTCCCTCTCTGTTGTTGATCCAGCTGGAATCTCCCATTCACCCAAGCTCTCTTTCCCTCGACCCTCGCCCTTCACTACCCCCACTCCTGTCCAGGCTGTTCATGTAGATCTCATTCCATTTCTCTGTCATTGGGCGATCCCTGTGTCTTTCTTGGGGTCCTGATTTCCAGGTAGCCTCCCTGGTGATGCGAGTAGCAGTCCAGTCATCCTTGTTCCACATCTAGTATCCTGTTATGAGTGAGTACATACCATGTTTGTCTTTCTGAGTCTGGGATACCTCACTCAGGATGATTTTTTCTAGGTCCATCCATTTGTCTGCAAACCTCATGATGTCATTGTTTTTCTCTGCTGAGTAGTATTCCATTGTGTATATGTACCACATTTTGTTTATCCATTCTTCAGTTGAAGGGCATCTAGGTTGTTTCCATGTTCTGGCTATTAGCTGGATCTTGGGGGAGATGGATTCCCAATTTTCTAAGAAAGTGCCATATTGATTTCCAAAGTGGTTGTACAAGCTTGCAAATGAAGACCACATGAGAATAGGAAGAAACAAAGTGCTAGAGAGGCCCACAGAAATCCACAAAGATACCCCCACAACAAACTGCTGGCAATGTTCGAGAGACAGTCCGAATTGACCTACTCTGGTGATGGGATGGCCAAACACCCTAATTGTCGTGCTAGAAACCTCATCCAACTACTGAGGGATCTGGATGCAGAGATCATGACTAGGCCCCAGGTGGATCTCTGGGAGTCCAATTAGCGAGAATAAGGAGAGTTTATATGAGAGAGAATTGTTGAGACCAAGGTCGGATAAAGCACAGAGACAAATAGCCAAACAAACGGAAACACATGAAATATGAACCAATGGCTGAGGGGTCACCAACTGGATCAGGCCCTCTGAGTGGGTGAGACAGTTGATTGGCCTGATCTGTTTGGGAGGCATCCAGGCACTGGCACTGGGTCCTGTGCTCATTGCATGAGTCGGCTGTTTGAAACCTGGGGCCTATGCAGGGTCGCTTGGCTCGGCCTGGGAGGAGGGGACTGGACCTACCTGGACTGAGTCCACCAGGTTGATCTCAGTCTGTGGGGAAGGCTTTGCCCTGGAGGAGATTGGAATGGGAGGCGGGCTGGGGGGAAGGTGAGGGGGGCGTGAGGGGGGAGAACAAGGGAATCTGTGGCTGATATGTAGAACTTAATTGTATTGCAAAATAAAAATTAAAAAAAAATTTTCTCTTGATCATTCTGTTATAAGCCTTAACAAAAATGTGTTTGTAAAATGTAATTTCAACAAACCTGCTGTGGCCAGAAGTCCTCCAAATGTTAAATAATCATGTAAGTAGCTGCTCAGCTACTAACTGGCTAAGTATTAATTAGAACCTGGGACAATACCCCAGTCTCTATGTCTTAATGACTCTCTTCTGCTGCGCTCTGGGACCTCAGAGGGGAAAATGAGGACAGTCTTACTGAGATTCAACTTGTCTGATAGGTAAACCTTTCTCTTTCACATTTGGAAGAGGGAATGTGAAAGAAGACGCAAGAAAATAGAGCTAGAATAACTCCTCAACTCCAGTCACATTAATAGTAGATAGATGTTCCAGAAACATCTATGTGAAAATTGGAAATTGCCCCTGTCTGTGTACCTGTAGGGCAAGGTGCCTTTAAAGCAACACCATTTATATTTTAGACCGGAAATTTATGTGCTGTGGGCACTGTCCTGTGTGCACTGCAGAGAACTGATCAAGACACCTGACCTCTATGCCTATATGCCAGTAGTAGTACCCCTTCAAGTTGTGACAACCAGAAACTTAGGGAAATATTGCCAAACATTCCAGCATGTAAACTCAAGTTTGAAGATTGCTTGTTTACACAGCTTGTTAAGAATGTAAAAAGTCATTCAACCAAGTATGCTATTTTAGTTTAATTTCCCTTTCTATATAAGGGTGGAAGTTGTTGAGTCCATGAAGAAAATGAACTGTTGGAAACTTCTAGAGATGTTTGGGCCTGTCTAAACATTGAGTCTTAAATAAACCCAATCTACTGTGGATAAACTAGAAGTCATGCTACTTAATAATGTGAAAATGTTCTGCTGGTTATTGCATCATTGTGTGATTCCACTATTATGTCATACCATAAAGTATGCTCACATAAATTAAGATGGCCACAGCCTTATTAGATACTATAATCTTATGGTACCACCACCAAACATGTAGACTACTACCTATTGACTGAGCTGTCACTATGAAGCACATAAAAATATTGGGCTATACCACAGATGAGAAACAAATGGGAGGATAAAGTTACTAACAGTAGATATCATAATAAAATCTATTTACTTTGTGTCAACTATGATAATAGGTATTTTGCATGGACTATTGTGCTGATCAATCATAGTATCTCTGGAGGTAGTTAAACTTATTTATTTGTTAAGGTAGGTTAAGATGTTGTAACAAAGGCCTCAGAATATTCATTATCATACAAAATAGGAATATGTTTATCTCCATGATAAGACTCCCAATTCTACGTTTCCATCCCAGTCAGTAAACCCCTCCCTTTTGGGAACATTTCTAGAAGTTACAAATCTCATTCTGTTCATGTCTCATTGGTTCAACCCAACTTCAAAGGTGAATGTGGATTTCTGATAGGCACCTATGCATATAACCAGCTACAAGAGGTCTAAGACCATTTTAAATTTCAAAGTTTTATTTAAAAATTTTAACATGCATTTAATGTGTGTGTTAGTCAGAGGAAAACTTTCAGGCACCCGTTCTCTTCTTCCACCACAGGTTCTACGACTTATCTCAAGTTGTCAGGCTTAGAGGTGAGCACCTTTACCTGCTGAGCCATCTGGCCAGCCTGTAAATAATGTTTTAGCAGAACATAACCACCCTCCTTCATTTTTATATTCTCTATGCAGCTTCCTAAATTTCGTAGCATTTAAGAAATACATATGACAAATACTAAGGTTGGCTCCCAGATCTTAAAATGTTACTTTCTGGCCTTTAAGAAAAAGAAAAAAATTTAAATCCATGTTCTAAAAGAGGAAATGGATATTTGGAAATATATAAGAGGTCCTGTGAAGCTTCCTACTTTGCATGTGAGGACACAGAGGCACACTGACCATACCTAAGTGTTCCAGCGTCCTATGTGGGAATGTTGCTGAGATATGAACACAGTTTTGTTTTGCTCAAGAGACAAAGTCATATTCATCCCATCATACTACCTCATCAAATTGCAAAGAAAGTATCCATTCTGTCTTCTCTCTGCTAGGCAATATTCTAAGAAAGGAGAATTCATTAGTGAATAATAGAGAGATATCCCTGCTTTCACAGATTAAGCATTAGAAAAGCAAATTATTAGAATTAAATTTAATGTATTAATATTATATGGTGTGTGATAAGTGATACAAGCCCCCCAAAAAAAGAGTTCAGGAAGAAGGGAAGGTGGCAGCAGAATTGGGTAGGGATTGATTGCTAAAAGAAATGGTTAATGATGGCCTCAGTTTTGAAAAAAACACGGAGAATGAGACTCAGCCAAAACTTTTGAGGAGGAAGGAGACTGTGCGAGAACATCCAATGAAAATCCTGAGTTCCTCCTCAAAGAGGAGGTTGAACTAAGGGTCAGGAGCTGGACAAGAATGGGAGCCAAAAGAACAAAGAGAGCAGTGTGGGTGCCCACAGCTTGTGTGTGGTGGGGAACTGGTACAGAATGGATGTGGAAGAAGAAGGCTAGCTAAAAGGTACAAGAGCACTGCCTTTTAACTCTTTTAGAGAAAATTTTTCTAAAATCCCTTTGCTCAAAACCAGAACACACATGCAGATACACACATGTAAATTATAGTAGGCACTATGTCTAATTGTATGGTAGAAAGATCATGCCTGTTGGAGTCACACAGGACTCTGTATATCTACTCTGCTACATGTTCATTTGATGCATCAGGAAAATTGTTAGTATTGTTACGACACGATTTATTGAATATTCTCTAAATGGCCGCTGCTTTATATACATGATCTCATCAAAGCCTTACATAGTTACATAAGTTTATACTAATGACATTTGAAAGTATCTTGGGGTTAAATTAAGTGTTGAAATTAAGTGGTGATAGCTAATAGTAATAACAGGATATGTGAGATGGTTCAGTGGATTAGGGCACTTGCTGCTAAACCTGATGACCTGATTTTGATTTCTAGTACTCACGTGACAGAAGGAAAGAACAGACTTCCAAAATTGTCCCCTGATCTGCATACATGTACTATGATACATGTTCATACATACTAAATAAATAAATTTAAATAAAAAATTAAAGTAATAAAATCATACAAATTTCCTTCTGTGCATTTATAGTGTTTTTAAATTTTTTCACTATGTAGTGATTAGCAATGTTGGTTAATCTTTCTATGGGGATGTTTTCTCAATACTTTTTCCATGTAAACAAAAATCTTGAATGCTTCTTTAGTATTGCTTTGTGTCAGACACTCCTCTAATCATATGTATTTCTTAAATGAGACAGTTAAGGCTCAAGAGAGGTGAAGTAACTTGGCTGAGGTTACATAGCCAATACATTGAGAGGGTGAGATTTGATCCAGGCAGGGTTGCTTGGAAGTTCATGTGCTTCAGCATTATCCCAACATCTGCCTTGCCAAGCAGACCAATAACAAAGCTGAAGAAAAAAATGCTAGTTTCTTTTCTATTGTTGCCTATACATATGGAAAGCTGCTGTGGGATAATGCTCTTGTACACTAGTTTAATAAAACGCTGATTGGCCAGTAGCTAGGCGGGAGGTATAGGCGGGGTGAGCAGACTAGGAGAATTCTGGGAAGAGGAAGGGCAGTTAGGAGATGCCAGCCTGCCACCCAAGGAATAACATGCTAGCAGACCAGTAAGCCATGGAACACGTGGCAGAACATAGATAAATAGAAATGGGTTAATTTAAGTTGTAAGAGCTAGCTTGCAAGAAGCCTGCCATGTGCCATGCAATTGGTAATTAATATAAGCCTCTGAGTAATTATTTTATAAGCGGCTGTGGGACCGTGGGCCAGGCAGGACCAGAGAGAAACTTTCAGCTACAGAAAGCCTGTTTATTTAGATCTGGTGACCCTACCCATAGTCATTTTCTTCAAATGTCAGGCAAGTCCTATGGAGCAAGTATTCCAATTGACTGACTACATAAACCCAAATTTGAAGTGAGAATAAAGATTATATATGAGCCCTTTCTCTTTAAATGTGTGAATGCATCAAGATGTATGTGTACTTATATATGCATGCATGCATGTGTTTGTTTAGATACATGTAATACAAATCTAAGTGGTAGTTTAAAGTGTAATCTTCTAGGCTTTCTTCCCAAGCATAAATTCCAGTATTTTATGAGGCAATATTTAAAGATAAAAAATCCTTGGAATTGGAAGTGAGTGTGATTGGGGTGCATTGTATGAAATTCCCAAGTAATTAATAAAATATTGTGTTTGGGAAAAAACAAAAATCCTCTTTCTCCTTTAGGGTATACATGTAGTTTTCTCCAACACACTTTGTCAAGGAACTGTATTAGGGACAGTGTTTCCAAACAAGCACGGATGATCCCACAGCATCAATGGAATGTTTCTTTGCAACAGTCATGCCATTTAACCCCTTAGTTCATGCTTCACTCAGGAAGGCCACAAATATGAACTGCTGTGGTGGCCACCATTTCTTGGAATTGTCAATATCTAGAAAGTAATTTCCGTGTGAATTTCTTCTGTGCAAACAACAGATTCTAATCATGGTCTCTATGTACCTCCTTTGAATGTGAATTTGAGAGTATTAGCTTGCTGTGTTAGATTTACAGGCGTTATCCTGCTCATGGCATAATTTTTTCCTTTAGAATGGGGAATAGATTTTCATTAGGCTGTTCTTCCTGTTTGGATTCCTCGTTCTTGTTTCATACTCTGCTCAGATGACAGATCAGTTGATTTCTAGAAATAGTTTCCCAACAGCAAACCTAACTGTTTCTGATAAGAACCAGAGTCAAACAAACAGCCCCATCAGTGCAGATCTCTAAACACTGATATACATGGATCACATGGGGGAATCTAAGTGGTAGAGTGATCAGACATATAGGTATGGAGAAATTAAGACTGTCTCAGGAACATATGCCTGCAGCGGGGCCAGGAAATACCACTATGGTTGTAACTGAGTTTTTTCTCCTAGGGTTTGGAGACCTCAAGGAACTGAGCCCCTTGCTCTTCCTGGTATTTTTGACACTGCCTATGTAGTCGCAGTTTCTGGTAACCTTCTTCTTGTGGTGCTGGTATGCACCCAACAAGGACTCCAGACTCCAATGTACTTCTTTCTAGCAAATCTTTCTTGCCTCGAGGTCTGTTACACATCCAACATTGTACCCCGGATGCTGGTGGGCTTGCTGCGGAAAGATAGGGCAATCTCCATGGTAGCTCCATGTATCATTCAGCTGTACTTCTTTGGGATGGCTATGATCTAAATACATTGTGTGTGAAAATTACAAAGAATAAATAAAAATATTATAGTTTTAAAATGAAAATCATATCCCTCTTCCAGCATCCATTAACTGCTCATTGTCTCCCAGTGATGGGTGCCCTTCCCTGATTGATGTTGGAGCTTTGACTGGTTTGATATATTATGAATGCTGTGAGTTAATGTGTGTGACCACCATACAGTATCCTAAAGGCACTGTTTTGTTGCACTCTTCCCCAAACTATTGCTTTTGTATTCTTTTCATCCCTTCTTTTCATGATGTACCCTGAATCTTGGAGAGGGTGACATGGCATTCCATTTAAGGCACAACTTTCAACAGTCCCTTATTCTCCATTCTTTGAATTTTGTGAGTCTCTGCATTAACCACCATCTACTGTGAAAAAGAATGGAAGACTGATGGAAGGCTAAGAGCATGCTGTAGCTAGAGTTTTCCTGCCTGGCCCACAGTCAGGACAAATCTCTCTCACCTGCCAGTCCCACAGCCTCTCAAACCCGACCAAGTAAACACAGAGACTTATATTGCTTACAAACTGTATGGCCATGGCAGGCTTCTTGCTAACTGTTCTTACAGCTTAAATTAATCCATTTCTATAAATCTGTACCACGCCACATGGCTCGTGGCTTACCGGCATCTTCACATGCTGTTTGTCATCATGGTGGCTGGCAGTGTCTCTCTGACTCAGCCTTCCACTTCCCAGCTTTATTCTCCTCCTTGTCCCGCCTATACTTCCTGCCTAGCCAACGGCCAATCAGTGTTTTATTTATTGACTAATCAGCAACACATTTGCCATACAGAACATCCCACAGCACTTCCCCCCCTTTTTTTTTCAAAAAGGAAGGTTTTAACCTTAACAAAGTAAAATTACATATAATTTGGGAATTTGGGCGTAGCTTCTCTTACTACTTCCTGCTGGAGGGGGGCGCTGTATCTTATGGGGACACAAAGAAAATTTTAGGATTATGGAGTAGTCCGTAGGGGTGTATCATCTGAGCCAGTCACCTTGAAACGGTTCTGGATGTTGGATCATCTGGGCCATGGTGTCATCGAAGACCTTTCAGGGGGTCTTGGCTGGTCAAACCTGATGTATCTTAATCTGGAACAAATCCATAGCCTTTGGCTTTCTGTGGAAACAAAAGAGACTCTTTTCCAAAGCAACATATCCTTATATCCAAATTTTGAAGTCAAGGTATCTTTAAAATATACATTTTGGCATAATTCAACAGCTTTTACAATCAAATGTTTTTCTGCAGTTAAAAATCCCAAAGACAACACAATCCAGATTCTCTGTGTAATATCCATTTTTACGTGGCTTATTTTTTATACTACCTTTACTGTCTCTTTAAAGACTTTATTTTTTTAAACTATGTATTTGTTTATATAACTATATATCACCTTTTTGTCTCTTTCAAGCCTACGTATATTTTACACACATTTAAACTATTACATCTGAATCTGTCTTATTGTGAATCTGTTGCTTTAAACTGCAGCAGCTGTGACTGCTGGCTCCACCCACCTCAGCTTCCCAACATGGCTGTGGTTTACCACCAGCTCTGGGAGCTATGGGGGGGGGTGTCTATGCTTTTAGCCAAGCAGCAGGTAGCCCCGAAACCTCTTTTTTTTTTTGTTTTGTGATAGCAAAGTCTAAATCCACCATGCAGCTTAATGTGCCACTTGCAGAGGCCTCATTCCCGCCATACGGCAGCAGGTCGAGCACACACTCTAGGAACCTGTCAGTAGCTCAAACCAGCAGCTGCCGTTCATTTGAAAGAGACAATTAGGAACTGTTTTTAGCTCCGTTTTAGAATCTTTTTTCTCAGTTTTTAGGTGGAAACTCTTGCCACCACGTTGGATGCCATTTGTAGCTAGAGTTTTCCTGCCTGGCCCACAGTCAGGACAAATCTCTCTCACCTGCCAGTCCCACAGCCTCTCAAACCCGACCAAGTAAACACAGAGACTTATATTGCTTACAAACTGTATGGCCATGGCAGGCTTCTTGCTAACTGTTCTTACAGCTTAAATTAATCCATTTCTATAAATCTATACCACGCCACATGGCTCGTGGCTTACCGGCATCTTCACATGCTGTTTGTCAT
Organism: Peromyscus eremicus; assembly: GCF_949786415.1. Classification (NCBI taxonomy): domain Eukaryota; kingdom Metazoa; phylum Chordata; class Mammalia; order Rodentia; family Cricetidae; genus Peromyscus; species Peromyscus eremicus. The sequence goes on from NC_081439.1 coordinate 110,566,989, forward strand.
CATGGTGGCTGGCAGTGTCTCTCTGACTCAGCCTTCCACTTCCCAGCTTTATTCTCCTCCTTGTCCCGCCTATACTTCCTGCCTAGCCAACGGCCAATCAGTGTTTTATTTATTGACTAATCAGCAACACATTTGCCATACAGAACATCCCACAGCAGCATGCATTTATGCATGTAAATTTATGCATGTAAACATAAGCATTTAGTTTGATTCCATGTTCATTTAACAGAACAACAGTAGGTGATTCTTCCCTAAGGCCTATGACCTCCCCAACCATAGGTTCCTGACTTGGTGTATATTATCAGAAATGAATTTCTTCTTGTGATCCAAGCCTCAAATCCAATCAGAGAGTAGCTGGTTACCCCTGTAACAGTCCTACTATTGTAGTGGTGGGCATATACTAACAGACAGGTCATTATTAGAGCTCATGAGGTACAAAGCTAGGTAGGAGCATTGATGACTTTTTCTCCTCCAGCAGTTTATGCATCACCTGGTATTAGGAAAGTTAGCCAATCAGAAATGTGCCTTAAGCACTTGCAGTAGTGTCTCAGACACTTGGATTGCTGTGAGCACATTTTTTTTTCCAGATTGACTTTCCTTTAGCATTTACAAGTACCTACTGCGTTTTCATCGTCTTTCTGGTTTCCTCCAGGGTCTTTTTACTGATATGTACTTGAATTTTTCTCACATGGATTCACATGTGTTTCTCTTTTTTTTGCTTTTATTGTCAGTTACAAAACATTATCAAATGACATAATAAAGCTACACACTTCAAGAGAGAAGAAAAATTAAAAAAGGATTCTGCTCAGAAAAGGAAGAGAATACATGGATTCATTTATTGAATCAAAATATTTATTGAAAGCTTAATATTATCCATGAATTGTGCTATGTGCTAAGAAGAGAATAATGAACAATGTAGACAGTTTCCAAGCTCAAAGATATTATCGTTGAATAGCCGTGGTGTCAAATTGTTCAAAATTTATGTTTTAACATTGTAAACTATGTAGATCTTGAAAGAACTACTCGTAAATCTCAAAGTGAAGCTCCAAGGCTTCTATTTACCTTAATTTCAAAAGGAATTAATTAGTCTGAAACAACCTAATAGAAATACCCAATAGCATTTTAATGGGACATATAGACAAAGAACAAGGCACATGAGCTTCACCTTCTCTTGGAACCCTTTATGACTGACTTTGTGTTATGCCTTCCCCCAGAGAAGGATTTTATTCTTCATCTTTCATGTATAGCATTACTGGTCCGTGCAGTTTTGTGCATAGGTCTGTCTTCCCATGAGACTGTAAGCCCTTTACAGACAGAGACAGAGAGTCATTTGAAGTTGCACTTAGCATAGTAGATACTTGACATTTATGTAGGATGGAATACAAGCTCCTCAGCTTGGCACTCTGTGTTTTCCATGGCTTTACTCCTGCCTTCTCCAGTCTCATCTCCTAGTAGGCTGCATCTGACAATTTACTGTATCATTGCTGTAAATAGTTACTCATACCCATACACTATTTATACACTGCCTAGATAATATTTTCAACTTTTTGACCCTTAGATTCATCATTATCTTCAAAAAGATTTGTTGCTAGAGTTTTCCTGCCTGGCCCAGAGTCAGGACAAATCTCTATCACCTGCCAGTCCCACAGCCTCAGACCCGACCAAGTAAACACAGAGACTTACATTGGTTACAAACTGTATGGCCATGGCAGGCTTCTTGCTAACTGTTCTTACAGCTTAAATTAATCCATTTCCATTAATCTATACCTTGCCACATGGCTCGTGGCTTACCTGCATCTTCACAAGCTGTTTCTCATCGTGGCGGCTGGCAGTGTCTCTCTGACTCAACCTTCCACTTCCCAGCTTTATTCTCCTCCTTGTCCCGCCTACACTTCCTGCCTAGCCAATGGCCAATCAGTGTTTTATTTATCGACTAATTAGCAACACATTTGCCATACATACCACAGCAAAGATTAGCCTGTCTTTTTTCATTTATCACATTGTAGAGCCAAATGATGCTCTCCTATTGCTATAGGACTCATAGTATGCCAAAATTTAAGGAATTGTCATTTTATCTAGATTCATCTATAAATCAAAATATTTGTTGGATTTACTGTTCCCTTCTGAAACTTTTTACTGAAGCATACCCGAGTTTGTCTTGCTAGATATACTTATAGCACTATGAATTTTACTACTGTGTCTTCTATACCCAGAAGAATGCTTGCCCTATAATAAATATCGAGCGAATTTTTTTAGTTAATTGCTGAGTGCTCTACTACCCTTACTAAACTATTTAAACCATTATTACTTTCTTGATTTCAGGTATCACCTATATAATGAGAATCCCTCAAGGGATTAATATTTTTATAAGCACTGTGAAAGAAGAGTGCAGCATTCAAGGAAGGCACCTAACAAGGGTAATTTATTTGGGTCATATTGAGACTATCGGAGAAGGATTCTCTGAAGATTTAGCATCTGAAAAGAGAGCCAAAGGACAAATAGAAATAATCCAGACAAAGAGCAAGTATAGATTGGAGAGAAAGAGAAAGAACATAAAGTTGGGTGGCTAGAGAGGTGGGGGGATCTGGGAGGAACTTAAGGAGGGGAAAACATGATCAAAACATATTGTATGAAAAAATAGTATTTTCTTTTAAACATGGAGTGAGGTAGTAGGGAGAAAAGCTAACAAGGTCTATAGTAGTAAAGACTTTTTGTAAAAAAAAAATTTTGAGACAGAGTTTCTCTGTGTAGTTTTGGTGCCTGTCCTGGATCTTGCCCTGTAGACCAGGCTGACCTCGAACTCACAGAGATCTGCCTGCCTCTGCCTCCCAAGTGCTAGGATTAAAGGCGTGCGCCACTGCCACCTGGCTAGTAGTAAAGACTTGAGTGTTCTGGGAACAGAAAAAAGACAAGTGTGGTTAGAAAGTAGTGGTCATGGGAGAGAGTATCAGACTTAAGACTGGAAAGCAACAACTTAATCCAGAGCTTCACTGGCCTTACTGTGAGATTGTAATTCTTGAATGGTCACTAGTAGAATAACATGATCTACTTTATGTTTTTAGATATAACTGAATGCTGGACAAAGATTAAGTTTTGACAGCAGTAAAGAGGTGATAGCTGTTGGCAAACTAGTTAGAACACAACTACACTGTTGTTGGTCAGGGATTTTGATGATGTGGGTTAGGTGAATATCGGCAGAGATGAAAACTGAACTGCATTTGATATATTCAAAAGTAGAATTGATGGGATTTTTTGATGATTTACATGGAGGAAACATCAATAATACTTCCTTTGCAGTGGTTGTGAATTGAATTAAGTACTTGAAATAGTCATTGAGATATAGAATGCTAGAGTAGTACCAGGTTTGTGGGAGGGGAAAAATGATACATCCCATTTGCACAGAAATGTTCTGATTTGGTGGTGGATGTCAAGCAGATAATTGTATATACTGATTTGGAAATCTGAAGAGATAGATAGTTCAAAAATATAAATTTAGAAGTCATCAGCATGTAGGTGGCATTTAAAAGCATGGAAGTGGGTACAATCATGCAGAGAAACAATTTAGAGGGAGAAGAGAACTGAGAATAGAATCATGGAAATTCCATCACTTAGACATCAGGTAGACAAAGAATATCCAACAGATGAGGGTAAGATAAAGAGGTAAGAAGCAAACCACAAACTTAGAAGAACATATTTACATAAGAGATAAATTATGCTGAAGGAAGGCTATTTAGCAGGGGAATAAGCTACCCACAAACAAGAGTTTATTGTATTTGATAACCTGGACATCATTGAGTACTTCAGTAAGGAAATCCTTATAGTGATGTGTGTGCAGCTGTACTGAAGTGGCACCAATGAATGACAAAAAGAAAAAGAAGAGAAGACATTATGTATAGCTAATTTTTTGAAGAAATTTGACCCTGAAAGGAAATAATCGTAGTTATAACTAGAACAGAAAGCTTGAGGGAAGATGTTACTTTTATAGTATAAGTAGAAAATGTTTGATTTTTTGTAAATAAAATTGTAAAATGACTTTATGAGTCTCAGAATTTGGGTTTAAGGATAGAAAATGGGTGTTTATGCTAAAGCAGCAATAAAGGCCTGTAGAGATAAAAACTCCTTCTGGTCTTGAGTACTATTAAAGAAGGAGAAGTTGAAGAAGCAAGAGACGGTAAGGACATGCTCCTTGCAAAGCCACAAAGTTCCCAGGTCAAGAGCACAAGTGAAAAACATTGGCCTCTGATAAAACAAGTGACACTGATAATTGTAACAAATATGTACCAAAAGCCTACTATGTTCTTGGTTTTCTTTCAAATACTAGGGATACAATAATGCATAAATCATAATTTCTGCTCTTATGGCATTCCCAGCTTGATGGGACAGACAGACAATTAAATTGATAGTTATAATTAGGTTGATTAATACTATGATAATGGCAGGGATCTATGGAAGAAAAGACGTTATTATAAATTGAACTGTTCTCCTCCCCAAATAAAGTTATACTCATGTCCTAATGTCCAGTACTTCTAATACAACTGAGGTTAACTTCACTGAGGTTATAAAGTTAAAATGAGTTCATGAGGATGGTCCCTAATTAATTATGACCAGGACTCTGATAAAAGAAGAACACTGGACACAGGAATAGACACAAAAGAGAGTACTGTATGATCATAAGGGTATAAATCAAGGGGATACATATTCATGCTAAGGAGTGTGAAAGATTATCAAAAATCTATAAGAAGCCAGGAACAAGTCATGCAGCAATTTCTGCCACAAAAGAACCAACCTTGAGTTGATGTCAGTCCCCAAGACTAAGAGAAAGTAAATTTCTGTTGTTTGTCACCCACTTGGTTAGAAGAAGCCCATAAAATGAATTCAGACAGTCTAGCCACTCTGGAGAACAATGGTCATGGTAAAGGAAGCCTTCCCGAAGAGAATGTTGTCTGTGCCAAATCAAGAGGAACAGATTAAATTTGTGGGAAGGACCAGGGAGGGCATTCCACAGAAGGTGATCACCATCTGTACTAGTTTGAAAGTGAAAGAGATTATGCACATCCAAACTGCTGCACTTGATCTAATGTGAGTGTATGTGCAGTGAATGGTTCATGCTGGTGAAAACAGAGACCTGAGAAGCTGAAGCCAGCCTCATGAAAAGCCTTCAATTCCAAGACAATTTTTTTCTTTTTCCTAAAATCAAGTGCCTACCCTTTAAATCTTCATGCCACCTTTAATGTTTGTTTACCTGTATAACTTAATTTCTCCAAGAAGCCTCCACTTGCATCTACTACAGCATTTCTCATGTGAACAAGAACTTTTTTACTTGATCTATTTTAATGTACAAATTCTTGAAGAGAAGCAGTGGTATTCTGATTGATTAGATGTACCCAGTGTGTGTTGAAGGAAGTGGTTAGCTAATAGTCTGCCTTCAGTAAATGACTAAGTGATATCTTCTTAGAGATGACATCAGGACATTTAGACTCACTTTGGAGTGATAATCTAGGACATTCTATATTTTCTTTTTACACTTTCTCCTGTTCATGAACTTCACCTTGGTTCTTATTTCACTCTTTCACTTGATTTTTTCTAGTAGGCCAAGGTCCCTATAGGTGCTACATAACCTTCTTGTACACCAAACCAGCAGTCCTCACTTCAGGCAGCCTCTCCAGCATCCTGGTTTCTACTGTCCCCAAGGGAGATTGGTCCACAACATGCAAAGCCCTGCAGTCCAACCTTGTCACTTTGTTTCTACTCCTGGTTCTGCCAGGACTAGTGCTTAACTCAATCCAATCAGGGTCAAGAATCATTTTCAAGCAAATCATTCTGGCCTGAATCAGCCAAAGAACAGGTGGTAGCTATGGCTGAAAGCACAAGATGAAGCAATGGATTGTTGGGCTGCACCAGAGGGTAGAATAAGATAATCTAAGTAATCTCTAAGGGAGCCAAGTTTGACCCATGGAATCCATGTTAAAGATGGTAAATAGGGCCCTGGAACAGGAAGACTCGTGGTCAACACAGACTACTAGAAAGTGTGAATTGGACTGACTTCATTAAAATGTCTACATCTTCTCATGCTTGCCATATGTGCTTATATAACATACCCCAATTTGAATGTTCTCTCTCTCTCTCTCTCTCTCTCTCTCTCTCTCTCTCTCTCTCACACACACACACACACACACACACACACACACACATACACACACACACACACACAGAGCGAGAGAGCGAGAGAGAGAGAGCGAGAGAGAGAGAGAGAGAGAGAGAGAGAGAGAGAGAGAGAGAGAGAGAGAGAGAGAGAATGATTGTACATAGACCTGTACTCATCCAGAAGAATATAATTGATAAGTATTTTGAATCACTGGTAATGGGTTTCTCTGCTGATACAATAAGGCAAATCAAGCCGAATTAACAATGCCAGGTTTAATCTGAGCAAAGCATTCTCAGGTGATCTCGGGGTGGGGGGAGCAGAAGAGAAATCATGTGGTGGGTCTATGGACCCAAACTTAAATACCCTGTAGGCGTGTGGTCTTGAGAAGCTGAGAGAGGAGCCACCACCTGGTGGGTATTATGAGGGGCAGAGTTTGGAGAGGGAGAAGGGAGGCTGAGGTGGAGCTTCCAATGGAACATCAATAACACAGCATGCTTAGTTGGCAGCTACTATTTGCCATTTGCCTGGAAGAAGGTACTCCATACAAATGCATTTACCAACATTGAAGACAGATTTCAAAGGGACAAGTTATTTTGCTGTAATTGTTACCATTATATATTCAAAGATATGTATGTATCTGTATGGATAAGTAACATATTTCACAGAAATGCCTTCATACAAAATATACACTATATACATACAGAGCAGTCCCTTACAAGCTGCCTATGTACCCTATAGCTAGGTTTTTAGGTAGATCCTTTTCTTAAAGTCAGTAGTCTGCTTCTTTCATCATAGTCCTTCCCTCATCTACCCACTAATGAGTGAGATTAAAAAGTTGATACTTCATTCAATATAAAGTAGAGGGTTTTAATTGGACATACATGACATAGTTAAAGATCTTTTAACTACAAAGAACTTTACTAGGAAATGGGCTCAGAGGGAATTATTAAAAGTCAGTGCATAAGAGCTCCATGGGAGGTCATTATTTTGTATTCTCCCCCAACTCAAGTTGTTTATTATTGGTAACAAGATGAGAGGAAATCCCCCAACTTCATTAGAAACCTGGAAAAATAACCTTGCCTAGACAAAACCTTCTTTTCCTGTTGGAAACCATTTCTTCTGGAAGGTGCTCTGTTAAAATGGCTGTTCCCATGCATTCTTTTTATGTAAAGGGTGGCTTTAATAAACCCCTTGAAGCTTCAGATTCCATCCCTTGATAACAACTCCTATACACACACACACACACACACACACACACACACACACACACACACACACATACACACACTGAGGGGGGAGTAAAACAGCCATCTCATTAACTTAATATTGGAAATAATTTAGTTACTACCTGGACTAGTGATATTTACATGAGTGCATGTCAGAAAAGAAGAAGAAAAATCTAGCAAGCATTTCATTAACAACTCTCTCTCCCCACCCCACCCCCCTCACACACACACAGTGCTCATCAAGAATCCTTATCTGCTCTTTGAAATCAGACTCAAAGACTCTAGTGTGACACACCTTGGTTGGAAGATACTGTAATAGCTGTCTATTTGGCAGTGGTCAGGAAAAGACGTGCTTTCGAGTGTATGTCCCAAATAAAAGAAATGTTCAAAGAATACTCATCATTGAAGTCAATTGCTTCAAATATTTAAGATAGGTCTCGTCTTTTCACGATAATTCTTCTTGACACAATTTGGCCTTAAGTTGATTTTAGGTCATCATTATGGACAGCAATCACTAGATTTCGCTGAGATGTAGAGATACCCTAAAGGAACTCTCATAAGAAGCACCAGGTTCTTTAATCACCCACTAAAGGGTCCTGGGCTATTTACTTTTTAAGAAGTATCTTGTTTTCTCTCTAAAGTCTTTGACTACTAATTATATTGTATATACCTCCAGTAGTCCTTTGACATTTACTATTCTACTTTAAGCTCAGCAACCAAACTCAGTTAAAAATGTGTATAAAGTGCTATTGAGAGCCTTGGGTGGGGTTTCTAGAAGTAGTCTCCATAAGTTTGGGTGGATTATTTTTTGTTTTATCACATTGGGCTGCCCTAAGATTATTAAAGAATAATCTTTAGTTTTCAGTTCCACAAATAATAGGAAATTATAGTTTTTAAGAAGAAAGCCTTTAGGTACATATAACGTTTTAGTCATGTGGATAAATGGGTAAGTTCATGATATACAACTGCCTCACTTGTATACCAAGTTTGAGAGTTTTATAAGTTATCAGGTATAAAAAGAAAGAATTTGATTGGTAAATTACTACCTTACATAAATAATGGAGAGTAATAGTATAGATTTTATTTACATCTGAAACACTGATATACTTTTCTATTTACTAGCAAAGATTCCATTAAGCCATCTACTTAAATAAAATTAGTATTTTACATTAACTTAAATAAATTATCATTTATAAAATTAATTATTTACATTTGGAAGTAACAGCAGAGAATAACAATACCTCAATTAATCATTTCACTAAGAAGAAAGTTCACTTGAATAAATTCCGTCCTGTTATGCAAAGATGCAGAGGATTAATGGAAGCCTTGTGTAGCAGTAGTGGCAGCTGAAGATAAGAGACTCTTAAGTCCTTGTTAGTGGGAAGGGCATATACTACCATCAACTCAGGAATGATTGGTTTGTGTTAATGTCCCAAGGAAACAGAGATACATTCCCTGAGCCTGGGAGAACCTCACTCTCTTTTTGGATGATGGCTGAAATGGAATCCTGTTTCTGACATTAACTCTATGAAAGAAGTAGTTGAATAACAAGAATCCATATTAATGGAAATGTTATATTACTGCTTTGAAAGATACTCTGACCTCGCTAATTCTGAATAGTTGCTCAATCAATTAATAGTGTGTGCTCAGTATGTGCCATGTACCATGCTAATTGTTTTATGTGTCATTTCATCAACTCCTTTGAGGCGGATATTATTTCATTATGTAGATAGGGAAACAGCAGCTCTGTGACAGCAAGTAATACACTTGACCAAGTTAATAGCAAATGTTCAGATTTAGGTTCCAAAGTCAGCGCTAACTATCTGATATAGTAACCTATATCAAATGCTTCAGTAACTCAAGACACAGGATAAGAAAAATATTATAGGGTCTTCTAACTGGTACATGAGAATTAGAGTAAGCTACCTGCCCTAAACCCTACTTACCTATTCTTGAATCCTGTGTGACAGTGACCTTTAGTTAGTCCAAGCTTTGATTACAAAATATATGAAAGAGAAAGAATGGCACAAGTGTCCTGACTTCTAAAATAATCATCCTTGAGGTTACATTTATACTGCCCAAAGGGAAGTTGTTACTCAATGTCTGGAACCATGGCCAAGGCCAAATTGGCAACATGCTTTAAACTCTCAGGAACAAAACCTTTAAAGTCTACTAACCAGTTTGACACTAGCTGGCATTAACATCAAAATGCTTGTTCTTTCATGTCATTGCCAGAAAAAAAAAAGTGACGACTATTGTTCACAGCAAAAGATCACTATCAAATGTTGTATGTCATGAACTTGCAAGTGGGATACATTACATGCTAAGAGATGCTTACTAGGGGCTGAACATTATGGAGAACAAGAAATGAGACTGCTCCAAAAGATTTAGTGACTGTGTCTATGATAATGTGTCAGTTGGTCATCTAGTCCTCCACAAGAATGATGGTAATATTGAAAATGTCAGAGATTTGCTTCATTAATTATCTTTATGCCTTTCAACTGTAAAAATGATGGCAGATGAACCCAGCTTGATTGAATAAGCTGACTTTGGTTGAAGAACTTTGGTTGAGTGAACTTGTGGTAAAGATGTCAATGTCCTTTGAGTGATGAATGAAAACAGGGAACATATGACATTTGTTTTGAAATTTCCGGGGAAGCTCGTCAAACGAGGTGTTTTGGAACAGAATTGTAACCAGGGCGACAAATGGTTTATACGCTAGACTCTTAAGAGATAAATGTTGGCATGCCAGAGACCTCAAAACAGGTGCAGAATTCAAACACAGATGAAGAGTTGTGTTCTTTTACTGCTATTATTTACTTGTTGATTGACTGATATTGTCCTCTCAAAAACGAGAAGTAAAGCTAGTAGAATAGACATTCAGAAGCACTGGAAAAATTGTGTGATTGAATTCTTCATTAACAAGTTTGACATAACATTTGACATTTTGGTTTTGACTGATGCTGCCTAATAATCCTTGGAGTTTCAACTCTGTCCTCAGCTCTTGGGACAAATAGCTCAGAAAATTTAGAAAATAATTTTTACTGACTTTGTCATCTCATTACTTAACTTCCTATGACTTTGATCTAGAACCACTTCTCTTACTTAGCTTTTTAATTGATATTTCAGTGTCCCTAAAAGTAGGGTTCTGAATTATTCTCATTTGAGTATATAAATTCTCATGGCTATGGCATACATTCTATCCTATTACTTTAATATCACCATGAAACAAAATTTATATAAGGTATGTTAAAGTAAACCTCGACCAGCCAAGAGAATATTGACAGCTGATACTATATCCCTACATTACATTTGCATGTTTATTCATATTTACACTGGCAACGTTTTTAGACTATAGATGAAGAGAGGGGTGAGAAATGAACTTGAGGAGCCTGCAGAGCTTTACAAGAGGAAAAATGGGAAATAAGTTAAAATTTTGCAATCTTGAATAACCTGCAGAGATGTACTGTGTGTTATTTACCTGTATTTTTTGTTTGCACTACAATTCACCTCTGTACTGCAATCCATTTGGTAGAGTGCATGATGCCTATCTAACTCTTAGCATGATCCTCTTCCTGAGAAGTGAGACTACCTCTTGACCATCTCTTTGGAATTCTATCTCCATTTGCACTGTTCTGAAACACAGTAACAGTCTTTTACTTGAATATGATCACCACCACTCTCCTGAGAACAATTCTACTTCTGCCTATCCTACACGGACAGCTTTATACAGAGATGTAATACGACCAAGGTTGTAGTATAAACATACAGGTATTATTGGTACTCTTGTACTAGACCAGTCCTGAAGCCTGCTTTACCTCTTCCTTCTTATTCCAGGTTTGCTCACTCTAGATCTCCTCCCTCTCTTCCCTGAGCAGATGCTGAAGTACCAACAAACCATCTGGCCCACACAGTGAGGGTTAAGGTATAAATTGGAGCTGTATCTCTTCTAATCTAGTATGACAGTTTGTACTGATCAGGTTAATGGAGGATAATTTCTCATTGGCTTGTACAGAGACATGAAAATTTAATCTGATTTGCTATTAATTACTCTGTCCAATCATTAACATAATGTTTCACTAAATAGAGAAAAAAAACTATTCACACTGCATAGGCAAGTATGTCAACCAGAGCTCAGCAATAGAAAAGTATTGCCTTTGGGGTACAGAAGAGAAGCTATACTGCCACTGGAAGCATGACCTACACTTTGACATGCTTCTTAGTATTAGGGATAGGCTATCTTGAACCATATGCAGTCTTCCAGTTCTGGACAGAACTACACACATTTGTAAAGTGATTGACAGTGGATCCTAGAGTACAACTGTGGTGTGGGAAACAGAATGGAGTGAATTGACCCACAAGGAGATTAAATAATCATATCTTGAGTGAGAGCAACATAATGCTTTATCAAACAAATGAAATGACTTTAGATGGCTCTTTTTGTTCTTTTATTAACAAATATTTATTAGACAAATCATTCCATGTTAAGTGCTCTGCTTGGTGATAGAGTTATAGAAGTCAAACAGAACTGACATGAATCATGCTTTGGTGAAATTTATTTATTTATTTTAATACATATTTTTATTTTATAATTAATTTAATTTTACATATCAGCCACGGATTCCCCTATCCTCCCTCTGTGGTTCAGTGGTAGAATTCTCACCTGCCTTGGTGAAATTTATGATGCAGGTAGAAGGTACGCATATATGCATATGTGTTTATATGTATATACACACACACTTGTTATATTCATATAACTACTTAATTGTAGTTGTGAAAATTTGTAGTGAAAAACTAGAGTGCCTGAAAAGCATATATGTAAAGACTGGGTGGCACCCTATTGATTGTCCAAATTAAAGAGGCATGGAGCTGGACGCAATAGAGCATACTTAGAGCCCCAGCACTGTGGCGATAGAGAAATGGCATGGCTGTGAGTGTTAGAGCAATGCAGACCACATGATACCATATCTCATTTTAAAAAGGAAAGAAAGAACAAAAACTAAAGAAAAGAAAAAGAGAGAAGGAAGGAGACAAAGAATGTAATGTGTGAAAGTTCCCAGGAGGCAAATGGGCTTGAGGAACATAACACAAGGGAGACAGGAATTTGAAGAGCAAGAAAGAGGAAAAAGCTGAGATTTGGGCTACAATTATAAATTCTTAGGCTAGGAGTGGCAATAAGATAGGCTATATGTTTGGGGATCCTGTAACAGGTGTCGGCTGTTCACTTCCATGGAACATTTGGGCTTTATCCTAAGGGCAAAGGGAAGCTCTTAAAGATTTCTAGGTTTAGTTGATGTGAGGGCAGTAGATATTTTTAATCTTTCCTAATGGCAAGCACACTAAACAAATTCTTCAACTGTATTCAGAAACACTCGTATGTGGCTGGAGCAGATGAGGCATTTCCACTGTTCATCTGAGCAGAAGGCAGAACCCCTGAGAGCCCAACGGTAATTACACTTCTACTCTAGATCCAGGTTTTAACCACAAGAAGTGTGTTCTGCAGGCTCTATTTCATAATTGAGGGTAATTACAAGAAGTTAAAACTAGATTAGAGACAATTAGGCCCTATACAACAGGGAGCTCTGTGGGTGGTCGGGAAGGGAGTAGGAAGAACCAGCTGGGGAAGTGTTTCCCAAACTGCTTGGCATTCTTGGACTCATTTTGTAAGTGGAGGTTTGGGGATAGCTATCTGTGCTTCTTGTGTCCCTAGAGGTAGCACCAGAAATTAGATTTAACCACACATATACATGTCACTGATAGCCAATCAAGATTACCTTGTCCTCAAGCCAGAGAGTTTCATAGGCCAGATACCAAAATTGGAAACAAGTGGCGAAGAGAGATAGGTGATGAAATACATTGCTCTTCAACTGAAGAGGCCCTATTGGAACAAGGACATTTGTTTTTCTCACTCTGGCTTTAGATATCGTGGGGTAGATATGGCAAGCATGGATACTTCTTGCCTTTGAGCCTATTTTGGAAGTTTGGTGTGGCTGTACCACAAAATTGGGGAAAAGGAATAATGAGTGAACTCATATATCCATTTTCTTACTAGTCACTGATTGACTTAATCAACAAGTGATTATTTGTAACTGTTCTGTGTGGAATGCCACGCTAGGAGAAATTAAGAGGAATAAGGACTTATCCCTGAGCCATAGACACAGTAGTTTTGGTTGTCTAATGAACACAGTGTGATCAGCCTTTAAACAATATATACACCACCAACAAAATGGACCTGGCAGGTTGTATTTTATATGTATTTGTGCATATACATACATATATACATACATACATATGCACACATACACATGTGTATATAACAATACTAATCGAAGAAAAATATGCATGAACTTGAGAATGGGAGTGGAATATGGCAAGAGTTCAAGGGAAGGTAGCTGGGGGTAGGTTGAAAGGAAGAAAGTGATGGGGAAACATGATGTAATTCTATGTCAATTAAAAACGTATTTTTTAAAATTTATTTTAAAAACATGAGGACAATGGTGTTCCAGTCTTTGAGGGATTTGATTAATTGTCCGAGTGAGTGAACTAGTCAATAGTTGCTCTATCATTTTAGAGATGGTTTTCATCAGTAGAAAGACAGACGAACTAAAGAAACATGACAAAATGAGATATACCCAGTGTAATATTAATGAAATTCAAGGTGAGATACAGTGAAGGGCCTTGCTAGGCAGAAGCTAAGGGAAGATAATAGGAAGTCTTGGAGTATGAAGAACAATGGAAATAGCACTATAACCATGTATATGTATGAAGTGGGGAGAGATTCTTGGAGGCATTTGCTTGTGGATACATAGAGACACTGGTAGGTAATATAACTAAGAAACCTTAATACTAACAGATAATTCTATCAACTTCTCTCATAAACACAGAAAAAGAAAATGAGGAAGGAAGAAGTTTTTATGGAATGAAGCTGTTGTTGCAAACTGGATTTTTTTTAATGATTGACATACATAAATTGCACACAATAACAGATTTAATTATGACATTTACATCTACATATATATATATATATAATGTAATTTGATCAACTTTACCCCTTACTCTATCACCCCTACTCCCTTTGAGCCCTGCTTTCTCCCTAGCACTTTCTTCTATTTTTATGTCATTTTAAATAAAAACTAGGTTCCATATGTGAGAAAATGTGATATCTTTCTGAGTCTTGTTTATTTTGCTTACATGATTATCTCCAGCCAACTCCATCCATTTTCTTGTTAATAACATAAGTTCAGCTTTCTTTAAGCTTTGGAGTGTGTGTGTGTGTGTGTGTGTGTGTGTGTGTGTGTGTGTATGTGTGTGTGTGTGTTACATGAATATATGTACACATATGTGTAGGTATATGAGTGAATGTTATATTCTCTTTATTTATCAGTTGACAGGCACTTAGATTGATTTTATATCTTGGTTCTTGTGAATGATCAAGTTTGGTGTTTCCAATTTCCTCTTAAAATGAACCAATATATGGTAGAGAAGCCCGGTGGAGTTACATCCATCTTGATAAATTTACTCTTTCTGTTCAGGGGTTCACCTGAAAATATTAGACTGTAAAAACTGGAGGGAGAGTCCCTCGCTTGCTAGTGATTTCCTGGAAGAAGGGAACAGCAGTTGCTTGAAATGCCAAGTTGTCAATCAAGTATCTGACCCCCGTTAGAGAAGTTCAAGTTGCTGGGGAAAGGAGTCTGGGGATGGAGAAGGCTATTAGGTCTTCATGGCATGCTTCCACTCACTCAGGAGTCTCTGCACTGCCCTTTTAACATCCTTGTTTCTCAGGCTGTACACAATGGGATTGACCATGGGGGTGACCACAGTGTAGAGCAGTGAGAAGACTTTGTTTAGGGCAGTGGCCTGAGTCGCTGTAGGGATAGCATACACTGTTCCCAGAGTTCCATAGTACAGAGTGACCACAATGAGGTGGGAGGAGCATGTGGAAAAGGCTCTTTGTTTTCCTGCAGCTGATGGTATCCTGAGGACAGCAACCACAATGTTTATATAAGAGGCTACAGTAAGCAGGAAGGGTACCATGGTGACAAAGGAAGCCATGAGGAAAGTAGCTTTTTCTACTTCCTCAGGATCAGAACAAGCTAGCTTCAACACGGGGGCAAGGTCACAAAAGAAATGATCAATCTCATTGGATGCACAGAACTGCAGCTGGAAAGTCATAGTGACAGTGACAACAGGGGTTATAAATCCACCCACCCAAGATCCACCTGCAAGCAAGATACATGTGTGGAGGTTCATGAGAGATGGGTACCGAAGAGGGCTGCAGATAGCAAGGTATCGGTCATAAGACATGGCTGCCAGGAGAAAGCACTCAACTACTGCCATGGAGCCAAAGAAATAAAACTGAGCCACACATCCTGCAAAAGAAATTGCTTCTGGACCAGAGAGAAGGGTCTTCAGCATCTTAGGAGCAATGGAGGTTGTATACCAGATCTCAAGGAAGGAGAAATTGGATAAGAAGAAGTACATGGGAGTTTGGAGGCTGCGGTCACTGGAAGTTACTGTAAGGATGAGAATATTCCCCAGTAAGGTCATTATGTAGATTCCAAGAAATGTTCCAAAAAGGAAAAACTGTGACCCGTGGAGGCTTCCAAATCCCAGAAGGAGAAATTCTTTGATTATTGTCAGATTACCCATCTCTATCCGATTCAGGCTTAAGATCTGAGGAGAGGAAGTATAAGCAACTGATAAAGGAGCAAACACTACTGGAAGGGAGCAAGAGCATCAGAGAAACTGTCTAGCACATAAACTCAAGTGTTGTTTCTTCTTCCCCTAGAAGATACTTCGTACATGTTCTACTAAGTGGACTTACCTAGTAGCTGCCGCATTTCTTCCTTTTCTCCTTGCTTTGATGAAATAATTGACAAATGACCAAAAGGAGGAGAGGCTTATTTTGGCTCATGGCTTGAGGGATGCAATAGTTTGTGATGGAGAAAGCATAGCAGCAGGCTACTCTATGGTGGCATGAACATGTGGCTAGGATGCCTCTCACATTTCAGTGGACTAGGAAGCAGAAATGTGATAGCAAGCTAGGGCTACATTATAAAATGGAAGGTCTGCTTAAAGTTGCTCACTTTCTCCCATGAGACTCCACTTCCTAAAGGTTCTACAACCTCCCCACACAGTGCCATGAGCTAGGAACTCAGTGTTGTAACACACGAGTTTATGGGGGAACATTTCTCATTCAATCCATAATGGTTGGAAAAGGAGCCCAAGTTAAAGATCCGTTAAGAGAGAGTGACTCCAATGTTCTTTTTTTCCTCCACTTTTTTCTTTGACATAACTGGTAGTGAAAGTACCTTTGAGAGTCTCACAATAGGAAGCAAATACTATATAATGATGACATTTAGCAGAAACTTCACTTCTTTTTTGTCCTCTACCTTATTTATTATATCTTATTTTATGATAATATAATATAAGCAATTTCAACATTAATGATTGACTTTTAAAATATATCACATATATATATATATCAATATATATATATACATATATATGTATATATATATATATATCACTAGAGGACACAGGAAAGAATTTCAAGCATCTGAAATCCATTTATTTTTGTTTCCTTTCATGTTGACTTTTCTATTGCTATGTAGTCTTTATTACCAGATACAATATGTATCTTAAGACACCTTATTATTTTATTTTTGTTTTATTCTTTTCTCATATATTACATTCTGTCTGCAGTTTCCCCTCCCTCCCCTTCCCTAGTCTCCCCCCTTCACTCTTCCCCAGATCCACCCACCTCTGCCTCCCTTCATAAAAGAGCAGGCCTTCCAGGGCCATCGACCAAACAAGGCTTAGCAAGCTACAATAACATTATCTTATGTGTTAAGGAAAAAATACTTTTCTAATGTGATTTGGATAATGTTGTACTGTAAACTGTGTTACTTTTTTTTGTAATGATAGCAAATCAAATGTCAATTTAAACTCAAGTATGCTCGGGAAAAAAAGAATGCACTCATGACACTTGCAGGAAAAAAATGGGTTCAATTGGAGATTCTCAAGTTAAGCAAAATAAATCAGACTCAGAAAGATAAAAAAAGAAATGATCAGGCACATACCATCAAATGAAGGCTGGACAAGGCAACCCAGTAGGAGAGAAAAGGTCCCACAAGAGGAGGCAAAAGAGACAGAGACAATCTTTGCTCCCTCTCTTAGGAATCCCACAAGAACAGCAAGCGACTCAGCCATAACATATGCAGCTTCCCTTAACTTGGTATTACCTGAACTTCTGAAACAGTATTTAAGACTCAATAACAATGTGAGTCCCAAATATTAAAATAACAGTAAGTCAGACAACTCTTTCCTGCTGAACTCCCCCACCCCCAAATCAGGGTGGATTTCACTAACATCACTGGAGGGCAGAGAGGAATTCAGACATATTGATCTTAAATTACCTATAAGAAAAACAAGAGTTTCTGCTGGGCTCTGTGGATGTGTAGCTGATTCCTTCCATTGCACCAAATTCCTATGGAAATTGGGGGAAATGTATGTAAAGTTATTCACTTTAAATGTTAGAGGAAAATAATGTTCTATCCTTCATAAATGAAAATGACATTCATGACTCACAAGCAGTAGGATGTGCATTTAAGAGGTTTCTTCCCCTGCCCTCCAGCAGCAGGGATGGGTTGGCAGTGAGTCATGGATACAGCTCCCTCTTCCCCACTTGCTGCCCTGTGGTGCTCAGAGACCCATATTTGTGAAGTGGTTGTCTGATCATAGTCTTGGCCTGTGATAGGATTAGAAATCAGTCTGTGCTGTGGCATAAATGAGAAGGTATGAAACTAAAGATAGGGGTCGGATTCCATCAGTGTTCAAAGTTGAAGGCTCAGTCTGTGACTGGGAAATAGGCAACAGCCACCTTTTCTGCTTCGTTTTGGGTAATGATGATGTTTCCTGAAAAGGTTACAGGTAAATCACATTTTTTTTTTGCATGTGAAACCTTTGTTTAACTATACTCAACAAGTTGGTTATTCAAAAGAATCTTCTTTGGGATGCTTCTGACATATGAAGGAATTTTTCATAATTTACCCTTTGCATCAGTCCAGAAGTTAGTGTATTAGGGTTGTGTTAAGGAAGATTCACCTATACTAGAGGAATACAGGACACTGGTACTGCTTGAGGTAGCATTGACAGTGATTACAGTGAATAAAGAAAATCAATCAGCAGCTAAGGTTGTCCCTGGAGGTGACAGCTGCTTCCTAATTGGGGAATTAAACTGCAGTGTCCTCTTACCATTTCACTTTGTCTTCAGAGACTGCCAGCCTGCATTTAGAACCAACATTAACATCATTAGATTTTTATCATTCAATCCCAAATCTCATTAATTAGTAATGGAATAAACTTGATTTTTCCCTTTGGCTTACAAGCTTGTTCTTTGGTGTGTCCAAATTCAAAGGCTCACAGCCTTCCTAAATCCAGTTTTATTGCAGTGAAGAGAGATTAATATAGATGCCAAAGAGAAGCTTAGAAGTCTTCACTGTTTCGTTCTCTCACCACACATCTTTGGACACATACTATGTACCATATTATTGAACTGGTAGGCACTAAGGAGGAAACCATAAGCAAAGAAGACATGGTACCAGTGTTTATTAAGGCTATAATTTAGTGGTAAGAGTAGGCCTTAAACCAAGTGATTCTCAACCTTCCTAATGCTGTGACCCTTTAATACAGTTCCTCATGTTGTGGTGACCCCCCAACCATAAAATTGCTTTCATTACTACTTCACAACTGTAATTTTGCTACTGTTATGAATCATAATATAAATACTTTTGGAGACAGAGGTTTGCAAAAGGGGTCATGACCCTCCAGTTAAGAACCACTACATTGAACAGATGAAATTCTGACAATTTAGTGTAAAACTGTCACTGTGTTAAGTGCTTTGAGGGAGACATATAGGACCTTAATACAAAGAAAAAATGTGCAGGAAAAGGTGATATAGTTTTTGCGACATGATTAAAGAAGATACAACTGAGGTGGAAGTTATGTTTTTATGTTGAGATCAGATGTGTGAGGAATAGTCAGATATGAGAAAACCAGAATGGGAATCAGGAAACAGATCAGAAAGCTGATGTGCTCCAGTCCCAGCAAGAAATGGTAGGTAAACACAAGCTGGAATGGGTAAGATGAGCTAATTTTAGGGCTTTTATACAGTACCATCACGATGTTCTTGCACTTTTTAAAATGTACTTTAATAAAAGGTTAATTTAAGAAATAAAATGCATTGCAAATATATTAGGAGCAGGCATGAAGTGCAAGAAGGGAATGAGGATGAAACTCAAGATTTATCTTCAGCAACTGCATGGATAAGCATGGCTTTCCTAAGGCAGGAAGATCAACTGGAGAAGGCGTTTTCTTCTCTTGCCCCACTTAGTCTCTCTCTCTCTCTCTCTCTCTCTCTCTCTCTCTCTCTCTCTCTCTCTATCTCTATCTCTATCTCTATCTCTCTATCTCTTGCTCGCTTGCTCACTTGCTCGACCCATCAGATCTACTGGTTTATGATCCATTTCTGAGACAATGGTTTCTACCCTCACATAGGTTGGTCACTTAGTGATGGACAGAGCTCTAGCTCCGAGTGATAGGGCTCTCAGTATGACTAAAAAACAAGCTCTTAAGCAAATGCATCACAAATTATTGCTCTTGTTTCCAAAAAAAAAAAAAAAAAAAAAAAACCCAGGAAAGAGAACAAACAGGTCAGTGTAACCTTTATTCACCCTGCAGAAATTGCTCAAAGCCTGGGCTTAGCAACTGAATATCAGGAGCAATCTTGCACATGATGTACAAGAGAGCTCAATTTGATGAGGATTGTCAAAATACCTTCAATATGAGCACCCTACCCCAACCATCATTAAGGACGACTCAATTACACAGAACTTCCAATTATCTGTTTTTCCCCAAAAAGTTGTGTTTTACTTGATTTTGCTGTTGCATTAAAGAGGTAGATGACAATGGAGTGAGTTCAGTCAAGAAAACAGTTCTCAGGGGTCACCTTGGGGTCAGAATGCTCTCAGTCTTATTCTTTCTCTTTTCTTCATGTTCGTTTATAGTTATGACCATTAAGAATGGATGAAAAATGCTGGTCAGAGGTTCTGAAAGATCTACAATTAGTAGAATGATTTAAGTGTATCATTATCCCTGATTTACTAAGTAGGGACAGTGGGTTCAGCGTTCTTTATAGGACCATTAAGTAAATGCGATGAAAAACAGTTTTGTTCTTAGCTTCCAGTTACGCAGAAAAGCTAATTAATAATGTCCCCTGGACCTCTTCCCTTGGTATTTTCCTTAATCAAGATTTATCTCAGTATTAATATTCCTATGCCATTATAATCATCAAAAGGTAAAGCTGTTTGGAAGACAATATAAAACTCCCCAAATTCACTTCTCCCACCATGTAGTAATGCTTGTATTAGTACAAGCGTAAAATCAAAGTGCAGAATCTTCAGTAAGGAATTAATGACTATGTGAAGGCCAAAAGCATGGCATCTTCTAGGATCAACCCAGGAGACCCTTTTGGAAAGGAAGGAGGTGAAATGGAATTTGAAGAACAACTGAAGGTTGGTTGATAGAAGGAAAGTGAATTTTGTCTGTACCAATTAGGTACTCTATTCTTCCTTCCTCCAAACCCCACTTCTACATATTAAGACAGAATGTCGGCTTGAAGTGCTGTTAGATCTGTATTCTACTCAAAATGTCAATGGCTTATATCAAGGGCAATTCGTTTGATGCTAGAGATCAGGGTAGCACTGGCAAGTAGAGAAGTTCATCTTTGCAGCTTAATCCTCACTATTTAGGTCAGCTTTTGTTCCAAATACATATTAACCTCTTCCCTAAAGGGACACCTGAGAGAGAGAAGAGCAGAATTATCTACAGACAGAATCTTTGCAAGCGCAATGAAAAAAGAGCTTAACTGGTACTGCACCAGCTTCCCGATTCCAGAGGGAAGTTGGTTACTTTGTTTAACTCTCAAAAACAAATGTTTTTCTTGAATAACTCAAGTTTGTACCACACAGATGAACATTTTGGAGAAAGGTTTCTTTTATTCCTTTGAAAACAACTTGTAAAATATTATAGACAGCTCAGTTTTTAAAGCAATTGCACATTAATGCTAGAAAACTCTGGTTTCCACGGGAATGATTCTGTTATTTGTATTTTTGTACCTTGAGACGTAGAGCCCGAGATTTCTAAGATTCTTTAGACTAACATTATTGAGACCCAGAAATGGACTGGGATATCAGAATTATTGAGACCTGGTGACAGATATTTCTGATTCAACTATGTTCTTTGATGCCAAATATTTTTCCTGTTCTATTCCATTTGTCAACATGACAGACAATGAAACAGGCTAGGAAATATCTTGGACCAAATGACATGTGATGTGTCATTATGTGACATATCTGTAGCCTAAATGTGAAAATGGCAAAAAATTATCTGGGCAAGTTGTGTAAAATACAGGGTAGGAAGAGAGGAAAGTGTAATCAAAATATATTGTGTGAAAAAGATCTATTTTCAATTAAAGAAAAAAATTGTAAAAAAATATGCTTTTACTTTTGGTTGTAACTATCAAGATATTACATATAAAATGTAGAGAGTCTACATAATTTAGTAAAACCTGAGCTAAATATGTATCTAAATTAAATATCTAAATAATATCAAATATTGTTTTGAAGCATGTCTATGAATTTGTAGCAAAAGATCTGAAATCAATGAAATTCAGAAAATATTCAATAGTAATCCTTAAAAACAGTGTCAAAAGGAAGCTTTAATGAGTTTGCTTTTTAACCAGTAGCATTTTTAAAATTGGTTTCTTTTGTTCCTCTTGCCCTGAGGGCCAAGAAACTGCATTTGATAGACTTCCTGTACTTATTCCACTGACTTATATGTCAGAGAACTGAAATGTTTCAATCCATCACTCTAATACTTATCTGATCATATACTCATTATTTTAGGTATATGAGTTGTAGGAACATTTTTCTTGCATCTTTTAGTTTTCATTCTGATATTTGGCTTGGGTGATGGAGAAAAACAGTCCTTTGCTTCTACTTCCTTTACTCTGTAACATTTGAGGGTTCTAGTATAAAATAAAGAATAGGAATAATAATAAAATGACCTCATAGGCATGCATGAAGTTTTTATAAATTAATGAAATAATCCATACAAAGTGCTGACAAGACCCATAAGGAGCTTCACTATACTTTGACAAATGTGTACCTATGTGTAAGTGATCCCTCCAAAGTTGTGTGTCACCTCACTTTGTTTCCCCCCCCCCCGATTTCCTTCATGTAACTAGTGCAAGCACTGAATGTCCTATGCATTTTCAGTAACACTTGATGTGACTCCTACACATCCCAGTTCAAACCTTAAATTTTAATTTTAGTTCTTATCGTCAGAAACCTAGATATATGTTTCTTACCTTTCACTGTCTTCTTCTCCTCCACTCCAAAAGACTGGTCACCATGACCTCCTCATCTGGGTGATTCATTCTGACATAGAAGCAGGCTCCACCTTCAAGGGCATTCTGAGTCTAGCTGCTACTCCAATGGCTCAAATTAATATCCTGCTAGAACTTCCTCCCATTAGGGATTCAGGTCCTGCCTGTTTGCTTAATATGTTTTACTCATGAAAATCAATTTCCCTTAAGCCTCATTCCCAGGGGTAATATTTCTCCACTTAACTGGGAAAGCTAAATAAAATGGTAGATCATCTTGCACCAGGAAAAGCCTCACCAAACCTTGAATTCTGAACTTGATGAGTTCAGAAGAGCCAACTGTAAGCAACATTTTAAGGGTCATTCTTATCCTCTTCAAGAGAACTGAGCATACAGCATATAAATCAATATTGATGATTTTAAATGACTTGCGACTATTTATTAAAATACTTTACCTCTTTGACAACCTTTTCAAAGCTGTTAATTCAAGTTATCGAATACACTCAAGAAGAAAGTAACTGCATTATTCAGACAGAAAATATTTACTGAATGCTTGCTACATGTACAACATCTCACGAATTAGGTATTGAATAGTTCACTAAAAGTGTATTATTTTAAGCTTTGGTAAAACTATCCCATTGTCAACTGTGTTCAGAAAGATTTCATTTATCTATCTATTTATTTATTTATTTATTTATTTATTTATTTATTTATTTATTTATTTATTTATTTATTGTTTACAGTGATTCCTGACCACAGTTTCCCCTCCCTCCACTCCTCTCAGTCCCCCACACACACCTCCTCTCTTCCCCACTCCTCCATTTACCTTTCTTATCTAAAATAAGTCTTGTAGGAAATTTTGGACAAGTGAGGAATATTTTGTAAGATTACTGCTGTTCTGGTTGCTAAGTCTGTCTTATAAATTTAAATACTCAAAATTTTTATAATATGAGTCATCTCTTTCATTTAAATTGACCATTATTCACAATCATCATAATCTGACAATATGGTACTCTGATTTCTCTGGGTTTCAGATAGAATCAGGGATGCTATTATGTCCTCAATGTTGAGACACCTTCAAAGAGCACACTTCTTTTTTGCCCCTCAGTATAGTTATCTTTCTCTAAGGAAAGCATTAGGAGCCAAAGATGTTTTCATTCTTCCTAAAATATTCCCTGGGACAGCAACAGGTACATTTTAGAACTTTCCCTGTATCTTTATTTCTTAGGATAAAAAGAAAGAAATCAATCTGGTGGTAGCTAGATGGTAGGAAATCTAGATAACAGGTTTCAGTTCTCAAAAGTGCTGTCTGTGCAGACTTGAATCAGGGGAGACTGGACAGTTGGACAACATGTTCTGAAATCTGTTGATGAGGGTGTATTGCAGATTGCAGGTGGCACTGTGAAGATTCATTTGATACCAGAGTCTATTAGGAAGACCCCATGCTCATCATTTAAGTGTCAAGAGAAAGGATTTTTTTTTCTGGAAAACAGATACTGACTTGCACAGTAGTGGTAGAGGAGTGGAGAGGGCACATACTGTGACATCAGAAAAAAACCATCAAATCCAAGCCTGCCTCTTATTAGATGGATGGTCTTGTACAAATTTCTTAAATTCAGTGGATAACATCTACTTCATCCTCAAAATTTAGACAATACAAGATATCATTAGGTTGCTGTGCAGTTTAAATGGTAGTACCATATACACAAAGTTCATATTAAATAGATACTCAAAAAATTAATTCTTCCTTTCATGTCTTAGGTTTCTTTGATGAAAACTTGGGGGAAAGACCATGGGCTTCCTTCACTACAAAGAAAAGCACATGATTTACTGAATAATGCAAAATTTGGAGGGCATCAATCAAGCTTAGTGATGATCTTGCTTGGACATAGCTTTGTCCTTCACAGAATTTACTTAAGAGCTGCCAAGGAAAGACATTTTGAAAATTGGATGATTGGTTCTCAAAGTTTACTGGTAGACTAAAAGCAAAGTTTGAACTAGGCAATCTTTGATTGTTGAGGAATGCTATTGATATAGAGTGGCGGCTGGGATCTGGGCAGGCTAGTAAGTGCTGTTACATAAAGGAGTCTAATTTCCTACTCTGTATTTTTTTTTATCACGGATTCTAGATGGTGAATTGGATCATAAGTTTAATGAACCCCTCTTGTAAGAATTTCTAGTAGGTAGGAGGGTGGTTTTCATCAAAGCATAAGTGGAAAGGACAAAGGAACAAGATCTGAGGTTGTCATAGGAACCTCTTTCCCCTCAAGGGCCATCAGCAGGATTAAATAATGGTCATGGTGCGTGCTAGCAAAACTAAGAATCATGGAGTATGGTAAAGTACAAGCCAGAAAAGAAGATGTGTGGGAGTATGAGACAAGGGAAGAAAGAGGAAAAGAGGTGGTAGTACCCCTACTAGCAAGTTTAATCTCTCCACAGTTGGGGTTGGCCAAACTCAGAGCCCCTCCCTTTGTTCCACTTGAGCATGTAGTCTCCAGCTACTCAGGTGATTGATATTTACCAAGTGCATGTTTTGTACCATGGAAGGCACTGTGGGCAACACAGGCAATATTAGAACACGGGTGAGGAGGAAGGAAAAATTGAGTGTGTCATACAAGAAAATGGGCTTTATATAAAGCTGAGATGGACAGTGCAAAGGGCTAGAATTGCAAGCAGCACAGAAAGTTTTCTAGAGTGGTATTCCAGGTGTGAACGACTCCAGTACGGATGATAGAAGAGGGCATTTAAAACTGGCAAAATGGATTAATCAGAGTGACAGAAAGACACTCTGTTTTATTTGTACTAGGTACCATGTTAAGCAGTCCAGGAAGCATTGCCCTACTACAGATCATAAAGACCAGACCCCATTTTTTACCTTGATTTTTATAAATGATGACTCTGAGGCCAGAAAGGCTAGGCAAAGTCCAATGTCATACAGCTATGTAATATCAGGGACTGGTTTCCACTCTACTATTTGCAAGTCATCTCATGATGTGTATGAAAGCTGATGTGTCTGCAGTACAGGACATACGAATAGGGTGAATGAGAAGTAATTGGAAAGGCAACTGCAACCGTACTGTAGAACATCTATCCCAAGAGCCAAAAGAGTGAAGGCTGCATCTAACAAGCATCAGGAAACCATATAAAGTCTTAAAGCAGTGAACTGACAGCCAAAAAGGTGCTTTAGGAAGATTTATCTCTCAGCAGTGCAGAGGATATACAGGAGAGAGGACTGAGTAGAAGCAATTAGGAGGCTATTGTAATACACTAGTCTGGGTGTAGGATACTGTATAAAGCACTCAAATGAAGAAAGGCAGGGAAGAAAGTGATGGAGTGAGTGAAAAGAAAGGTTTGACTAACTGGATGTGGGGATGGAGAACGAGTTAAATAATGAATGCTAAGTGTGGCACCTTTGTCACTACAAGAATAGTGATGCCACACATGATATTTGGGGACTGATAACCTGTAGAGAAATTTGAACTCAAGATGATTAAAACTAGAAGAATCTCTGGAGTTATCCTTACAATTATGGGAAACATGAGCTCAATCTGGGCAAAGAGAAGAATCTAGAACCCAAGCTTGAGAGAATCTGATTCAGTTCCTGTGGCAAGGGGTCACAGTAAAGGGGCAGGTGAGAGAGATAATGAAGAGAGGGTAGATATAGAAAATTATGCAAAAAGAATTTGTAGAAAGGTGAATAATGAAAATTATAAATGTAACAGAAGGGTCAGAAAGAAAAGACAATGAGAAAATAGTCCTAATTTTGATGGTGATAAGTTTTATAATGATTGATGGGGATTAGTTCCAAGATAGAGCCAATTGTAAATGGGTAAAGGTGAGAATAAGTCTGACATATTGGAGAAAGTGAACATAGAAGGTTCTTAGAATTTTTCTGATGAATGATGAATTTCAAGGGGCAAATAGGTACTCAAAGGATGCTGCTGGGACTGTGAGAGGTCTCTTTGCAGTAAGGATTAACTTTGCTATCCTATTTATTAACTACAAACAAATATTCTCAGCCTAACATTTATTAGTGCTGATGTAAAGATTCAAGACATGGGTACTGGGTCTGATATCCTAGTTGTTGAAATGAAGTCTTGATGAGAACAGGAAGGGATGGGGCCAAAGATTAGGTGGGATGTCTTCTTCAGCAAATACAGTGGCATTGTCTTCTTTGGAAAGTGAAAAGAGAGAAGTGAGGTCAACCAAAGATACAGAAATACTTGCAGAGAAATATGGGAGCTTTAAACTGGAGACATTTTGAGTTTTTAAAGAAGCCTGTGTATCTTGCACAGGCTGATCTTTGTGGTAGAAAAGATTCACTAAAGAACAAAAGACAAATGAGAATAGGACTGAGAATGTCAAGAATATGTTGCTAGAAAAAGTAGAGTATGTGGAGCACAGGAAGAGCTAATTCAGGGATATGGATCACGATCTATTCCCATCCATTGAGTGCCTGTTGTATTTCTCTTTTTAAATTTATTTTATTTTTGAGATTAGAGGATAATTACATTTCTCTTTTCCCTTCCTCCCTCCAAAATCCTTCTATGTACCACTTTCTGCTCTTCTTAATGGCCTTTGTTTCTTTGTTATTGCATGTGCTTATTTATATGCATATACATATATATTCTTAAATATAACCTGTTTATTGTTATTTATGTGTATGTGTGTGTTCTTGCATGAATTTATATGCACCAGGTTTATGTAGAATCTGAAGTTATAGGTGTGTGCTGCCTGATTTGGGCATGGAGTATTAAATTTGGGTCATCTGGAAGAACAGTAAATGCTTTTAACTTCTAAGCCAACTCATGAGCTCTTGTGTTTCTTTTCTTTTCTTTTTTTTTTTTTTTTTTTGTTTTTCGAGACAGGGTTTCTCTGTGTAGCTTTGCACCTTTTCCTGGAACTCACTTGGTAGCCCAGGCTGGCCTCCAACTCACAGAGATCCGCCTGGCTCTGCCTCCCGAGTGCTGGGATTAAAGGCGTGCACCACCACCGCCCGGCTGTGTTTCTTTTCTTATAGGAGATATTCAAAGGTTTGTGGAAACTATCACAGATTGTATTTTTTCTTCATGTAAGTATATAATAGCAACCCTAAATCCCAGGTACTAGTATTTTCTCCCCAAAGAAACTCTATCCTGGCTTTTAATTATTAGTCTTTAATAAAAGTAATTCTGGGAAGAGAGAGAGCCTAACCTAGATAAATCCCTAGGAGGTAAGACAGGTTTGGAGAATCCCAAGTTGTATATAGAGAGTTTTGCCTGTTATTCCCTCAATCCAAAAGTAAAATATTGTAGTAAGTACTCTATCATACTATGTCCCTCACTTTGTTCTTCCCCAAAATTGAGTATCTTAAGATAAGAGCTGAAATCAGCTGTCATGGTAACCTGTTGCTGTACCTGGTAGCCTTTTCTCTTAGCCAGTTCTAGGTTCTGCACCTCTGTTCTCAGTTCACTGTTTTAAAGTTCGCAAAAATAGGCCTAGGACCATATGCCAAAGCCTAGGACCTTGTATAGTGTATAGTGTCTAGTAGTAGAAGAAGAGGGAACTCTTACCTGCATCCAAGACAAATAAAACAAGAAAGAGGAACTGAATGATAGAAATAGTGCATAAAAGCAGCTTGCTGAGGATAAGGAGGCCAGTGCTACTAACTAAGGTATCTGACAACCACACCACCACATCCCCAAATTATTATTATTTAATTCTCTCAAGCATCTCATGATATGGCTACCATAATTTCCACTATACTGGTGGAGTGAAATCAACACTCAGAGAGGCAAAGGGACTTGCCTGACATGGCACAGCTGTTGTTTTAATTTAATCTTTAAATTGCTAAAACTCTATCCACATGAATTTTGTTGGCTTATGGGGTTTGTTTGTTTATTGGTTGGTGGGTTAGTGTTTTTTTAAAGTAATTAAGAGCTATAGAGAAATATTTCCTCAGTTCATATGGTGGTCAGTGCCTCAAACTTATCCCTAGGACTTAAAGGCAACATCTTCAAATGAGGTTCTCTTCAGATGTCTTCCCTCTTGTGGACACATCTTCTTTCTCTATTCAACAAGCTCTTTTTATCTTCCTACAGCACCAACAGTTTCCCTCTGCCCCAGGACTTGCTTACCCCATCTCTCATCTCTCAGGCAAGCCCTTATCTCATCATTGTTCAGGGGAATCTTTAGTCCTGGGACAAGTATGATGGGCTAATTCCATGGCAGAAGCAGAATGGAGACTCTGATATTGGTTAAACTGTTGATTCAATAGCAAGTTGCCATCACATTTGTGGTTCAGAGCAATTACGACTTCTTTTTCTTCTAATTCTAGAGACCAAAAATCTAAAAGCACTCTTGTAGACTCAAGTACAAGTGTCAACAGGGCCATCTTTTCAACAGAGGCCAGAGCTGCCTGATTAAGCTTCTAGAGCTTTATTCCTGCATATTCCCTTATGCAAGAAAACTCACTGCATTTTCAAGGATAGTAACACCAAGTTCCTTTTTGTTTTTGTCATATTGTCTTCTCTGTAGCTACATCTTCCTCTGTTCCCCGCTTAGAAGACCCTTGTAATTATATTTATGTCTCACTCAAATAATGCAAAGTGAACTCCCCCTCAAAGTCATTACCATAATCAGATCTGCAAGGTCTCTTTTGTCATATAAGGTAACATCTAGAAACTCAGACGTTCATCACAGCATCCAAGAATGTAATTATACACTTAAAGCTGGAACTCTGTCCTTTGCTTTTGGAGTAGATAAATTATGACCTTAGGAGGGAGAGAATGAGGACATGCTATAAGTATGGATTGCAGTCAGAAGAGTTCTATAAATTTGAATTTTATAGAAATGAAGCCAAGTGTGGAGCATGGATGAAATCTCTTTATTCACAAGCAAAGAGAGGTGAAAAGAAAAATTAGGACTTAGAGGGAACGAAAAACATGCTTTCAATATGTTTGCCTTCTTTGTTTTTCTCTCCTAATTAGAAGTTTTTGTTTTCTTCCCCCCTCTGGCAGAAGGAAGTTGAGTTGAGTGTGACATGGTGCCTTTAGAGACAAAGGAAGGTGTCTAGAACTCGACTCTCCTCTATCTCATATCCAATATTCCTCACCACCACCCTTGTTGCCAGTCAGGCTCTTCTTGCTGGTTTGGAAGTGTGGCTACTCATGGTAAGGAATAGAGAATGGAGAAAAGCAGGAGGGTTTTCTAGGAGAAGCCCTCACATTACTCCAGCACAGGCCAGAGGAAAGTTTTCCCAATGGAACATCCTTAGGGATATGTGACATTTGGGATGGTGTTAAACAGAGTTACCATGAATTACAGGGCCATCCCTTGATTACTACACCCTTTTGTTCATTGGCCCTTAATATTGCTGTATAATAGATGGAAATCCTCAAAGGATTTGTACACTTGCACAGTGATGCTTATCTTAAGGAACAGCTTTAATGGCAGTTGGGATGGCTAGACTAAAAGCCTGTTGAGGGGAGTATAGAATGGGAATTTGCAAGCCTATGGTTTTGAAAACTATAGAAGGACCCATGGTCTTGGAGTATTAGCAACAACATCATAAGCTCAATGAGGGCTTGATTTATGAACACCAGATGTGGAGTTGTGAACTGACATTCTTTGTAGAGTTAGCAGCTGGCTCTCCATATTTTGTTCCAGGACATCTATTGTATTGCCCAATGATCCTCCTTATAGAAAACTCATGACAAATTCTTCTTCAAGATAGACACCAGGAAAAAAGTTAGTTTATCTTTGTGAATGTGTTTCTCTCTTCTGCCAGATAATAAGAGCAATGAAAAATAACCCCTCATCTACCCACACCAGAGGTTGACAAAAACTTTCAGCTATGAGAGTTTGTGTTTACTAGAGGAGAGTGTAGGATAACGGTATGCTGGGGAAGCCAAAGTAACTTCCAGCTTTCTCCAAACTAGGAAAGCAGGGCATGCTACACTTCTGGAAGGAAGGACTACTGATCCACATACACAGACCTGAACAAAAGTTCGGGAAATCCCTGTGCAAAGATGATGGCACTGAAAAGTTAGAAGCTGAATTGGGCTGAGATGTTTTCTAGCAGAAATGTTGGAGCTAAGGCAGGCTATAAGGGCTAGGAAAAGCCAGAACCATGTAGGAAACAAATCTCAGCAAGATTACTGATTCAGAGGATTAAGAAGCTTTGGGACCTGGAGAACCTCAAGCAGAAAGTAAAGGTATAATTATGCATGGGCTGTCTATAAAGACTACTGATCTGATGGCTCCACAGAAGTACGCTGAACCTTCAGTTACAGGGTCCAGGGAATATTTGACTTTATAAATTCTTTTAACTCTCTAGAACAGTTCAATTATGCCTTCCTGTGACCATGTTTTTTTTTGATTTTTTGAGACAGGGTTTCTCTGTGTAGCTTTGCACCTTTCCTGGAACTCACTTGGCAGCCCAGGCTGTCCTCGAACTCACAGAGATCTGCCTGGCTCTGCCTCCCGAGTGCTGGGATTAAAGGCATGCGCCACCACCGCCAGGCGTCCTGTGACCATTTTTTAATTGATTGTGAGGTAAATGAGTCACATCTCTCAGAAATCAGTATGAAGACCAGCATGAATGGTATTATAACAAGACAAGTGTAAACATCATCTTTTGATTTTCACCTTGGTTGCTAGGAAACTCCACTCAGAAATGTACTCTTGATTGTTCTAGCATCCTAGAATTATGATGGGGCAAAGGGGGGGGGTTCAGTATATTTGATTTGCCTCTATCTTCCTTTTGCACTGCTTTTATTCTTTGGTAACAGATTTCAGTCAAATTGTACCAAGGATTAACCCATTGGAAAGCCCCTCAATTCTTTTTAAAAATAGGGAATAAATTAGAATTTAGATGCATGTATATTTTCTCTGTAGGCTTATTAAATTACACAAGTGTCTTTCCTTAAATTTAATAGGGTGGAGCAATTGACCTTACCTCAAGCTGTACTCAACTTTGTCATTCACATCTGTAGCTATTGGCCATGAGGGGTCTCAATGAGTGCATATGCTGCTAAAAGTCAATGGAATCTTTGCTGCAAAGGAAAGAAAATACCACATTTTGTTAGATGCTTTTATTACCCATGGCATCGCAATAACACTTTCCTCAGGTTTCTTGCCTTGGGAACATCTAATGGCAAGATGCTTTTGATACTTCAGTAACTAAAGCTCCTTTAATGGAGTCCGTGATGGACCTGCCTTGTTTTGTTCTATAGTGAAAAATGTTATAAGGAAGTTGCAGTATATATTTTGTTGGTAACGATGCCTTAAGCTATTAAGGCCATTTGTTATTTTCTGAAAGCAAGAGAGATAATGCTCACTAATAAAATTCACTGCACTGCAGTAGCTCTAAGTATCTTTCCTACAAACTTCTCTGTAGCTCTCACGGGTCTGTCTCCCTCTTCATCTTTCTCATGTCCTTAGCAAATGCCCCCTGGGGGGACAGGGTGTCACTGCTCTTTCAGTACTAAGGAATGGCATTCTGAATCATAAACATGTCACAAATTAGTGCTAAGGTAATGGAAGCCCCCTCTACAATCCTCTCTTATGACCCTCTTGTCTATTTGGCTCTCCCTGTCTCCTGAGTCCAGCCTCCTCCAGCCACTGATTCTGGCAGCCCTCTGAAGACCTTGTCCTTGACTCTGTTCCTATTCTTTGTCTATGATTCAGGCATTGAAGTTCCCTTAACCCAATTTCTCTCTGAATTGAAAATGCAAATGCGCTGCTCTATTGTCAGTATTAAGTGTTTACAAGAGGTTTTGTGCCAGGGCACAAAGCTCTGTATGGAGAAGCACAGGCAAGTGGGGGTGGGGAAGCATAATGGTCTTAGAATCAATCATCTGCAGTCAGCAGTAAAAGTGCTTTGCACTATGCAGGTTTGTGTTTGGCATGAGAAAAACTGAAGGGTAGGTAGGGACAGAGCAGTGAGAAGTACTGTGTATATTCATTCCATCATGAAGCCCAGGTAAGCTGGACTGAAGAGCTGGGAGACATCACAGAAGATGGAGTTGTGATTTGTAACTCAGTCCAAATCTCTTGATACAACAACTCTACTGTCATGGCAGCTGAAGCTCTCGGTAATGGAAGAAACGTGTAAAAGAAAGACTGGGTTTCCCATCTTCTTTTCCCATCAAATCCAGTACATCAGGAGCATGCACTTTTCTTGTATCTAATATCCTGTGATGTGATACAAAGGGGCCCTAACCTAGTTCTACTCTACATGGCTGGGACTTCATGAAACTTGTGCTAATAGTTTGCCTGTACTATTAATTGAGGATGTTTGATTTTCTGGTTTCTGTTTTCAAAAAACCACTTGTAGTTCGAAAATAACACAGAAGCTTCAGCTTTGACATCTAATGGACTAAAGCCACTTGAGAGTGCTAACATTTTATAACCACCGTCTGACTGGTCTCAAATGTGTGAAAACAGATTTCACAGGGGCAGTTATTCACGGGGGCATTCAGGAGTGGTGGTGGTGGTATACAATCCATAGATCAACTTTTGACTTCTTTTGACCAAACACCAAAGCTATTTCTATCTGAAATTCTCAGAAACACTATAGGAAATTAGTGTAACTGATTGATGTGACCTAATAGAAATGGGAGTTGAAGCTTTATCCTTCCAGAACATGTGATCAGAGGCAAATGAGGGGCAGGTTTCCATGGCAACCATGTGGCTATCAAAGACCCAAAGGAGGTCTCTGAAGGGAAAGCTTTGATAAAGAATGTGAACCCCCAAAAGGGAGATATCACATTAGATCTTTGCATTCTAAGGACATGATGGAGTGTGAAATGGACATAGGTTAGGCAGATATACATCTAGAGTTGTTCTGTGATGTGAGACACTCGTGTAATCATTTGAGACCATAAAGTTCATTTCTTAATTACTTTACTCCCTTCTTTGTCCAACTTTCTTTGATACTGAAAGTCAGCAGGAGGGTCTTTGGAAACTCTCGCAATTATGTTGAGGGCCATGGTTGGTGTGGCTGGTGATGAGTCTAGTATGCCTCCTACACCTTTCCTTTCTCCTCATCAAGATGTCTTATATTCTTACAATTCTTGAAACTAATCACGGTAGCCCACCGCAGTCCTGAGAGAAGCGTTGTGAAGGAGGGCTTTTGCTGAGAGAGGTGAAGCAGGATGTAAACTTCATTGGTGAGAGCAGTATGGGTGAAAACTTTCTGTTTTCTCTCTCTTAGGAATACATAATCTTGTTTGATGACAGCCCCCAGGGCTAAGAGTGCAACTTAAAACCAATCATCACTTTCTTCTTTCTTTGAGGCCTTTTCTGACTTCCTGTGACCACTTGCCAAGCTTGCTCTCTCTCCTCCCCTTCTCTCCATTCATGAACACTATGAAGTCTCTGGTTATTTACTTTCCCCAGGTATTTTCATGAATCTTATCTCCCCAATTCTTCCTCCATCTAACACTCCCAAAGACTTCGCTGACATCTGACATGTCACATTTGATGAAATGTCTATCTAACCCTGGATTCTCAGAGACCCAGAGTAGTTTCTAATTTGGGTCAACTGTACCAACTAAGGACAAGAATGGGGACGTAATTGTAGCATTTTCTGAATCTTTGTTATCTTCTCTTCCTTAAAACTGACTCATTGATTCTGTAAATTAGCCTAGTAGAGTAGAGTTTTAATCGTTTCATCTTGCTGCTGATGGAACTTACAAGATTCATGGATGTGCAGATTCATTTTGGTTTTTGCTCTATTCTAATAGGCATATGTAAGGCCTTAGCCATATCTTTCTGGGAAAATATGTTAGTTTTGGCCTCTGGTAGATGCAGGAGAGTAGGAGAAGTTTCTTTGAAGATTCATTCTCATTCCTATAATCCCATAGGGTTTACCTTAGAGCTTCTATTCTGTTTTCACTAAATGTAAAGACAGGTAATTCATTCTGTTTCCTATCGGAGAATATCCCATTCTTATTCTAGGCTTTGGAGAACCTGAACCACATATCTCTCCTCTCTGGCTGGCTTCATGATTATACATTCATTCCTTCATTCATTTGCTGATTCAATGATTTGTTCAACTTGAGTGTCTCTTAGGTACTAGGAACTAGGCAAAGTTGAAGATCTATTGAAGATGAACTCATAGTCCCTGTAGATGTAACCAACCTTCTTATTAAATAAGAAACACAGAACCAATGCAAAGAAGAAAGCCAAGAGGTCAGAGCTAAGAGCTAAAACCTTACCCTTCCTCCTGCGGTGGTCCTACCTCTCCGAACCAGAGCTACTTTCTGTGTTAAAGTCCTTACATAGAATTTCTGTTCTGCCTTCTCATTGGTTGTAAATGCAACCACATGACCACATCACGGCCTGTCTGTATAGACCTCCAGGTTTTCCATGATTGGTATTGAGATTAAAGGCATGTGTATCCAATGCTGGCTGTATCCCTGAACACACAGAGACTTACCTAGCTCTGCCTACAAAGTGCTGGGATTACAAGTGTACACCACCACCGCCCTGCTTTCCTATGGCTTGCTAATAGCTCTGACCCTGGGCAACTTTATTTATTAACATACAAATAACATTTTAATACAAATAAAATATTACCATAAGTTCCCACATTGCTGTGGCTTGCAGCCTACTGAAGGATTCAGAGACTGCAATAGATAATGGAAACACAAGACTGAGAGAACTGATTTGGAGCATGGAAATTTGATCAGAGTCAGGAGTGAGGCAAGTTGTAAGGGGTTTATCTTTGTAAGAATCCACGTTTCCACATTTACTGTCTTCCAGTACTAACCCCCTCTCAATGTACCATTTTTTGTTCTCCAGAGTAGCAAGTACTAGGTCACAATTTTATTTTAAAAATAGAGTTGTTGTTTTGGATAGAAGATGGGAAGGTATGTTCGTCATATGAATCATCATTTTTAGTCTTTCAGGAAAAAATATAATGCTCAAATGCCTTTTCCCATTGAAATTCTGGGAAGTATTCTAGGAAATTAATTCACAACTGACTAATGTGATCCCCTTTAACAGAAACAGTCTCATATAAACATATCCAATGAGAATAGAGGCCTTAGATTGTCTAGGTACATAAAAAGTTAATGGATGAATTTTTATTAACCTCTTTTGTAAATAAAGGCCCCTACCTCAGAAAATGATCAGTAAGTGCTGTCCTCTACATAGCTCTCTTCTTGTGTCCCTCTTCCCAGGGTGGGCATTTATGTGCACTACAATGACCTTTCCTTTCCTGTAAACTCCTTCTCTGAAAGCTGGTTTTCTCTGGTTGTTTTTCTTAGAACAGGTTTCATAGAGAAATTCACATTGTGGCATGAATGGATAAAAACAACTTAATGCTGAACCTACCCTTTGTAAGATATTTGCATTTTAATAAAAAGTAGCCACTCAATTTGGAGACCTATGTCCCCTTTCAACTTCCTATGCCCATAATCAATTCATTTTTCAAAAACTGAAACACAGGACCTCCAGTTCTAGGTCTTGCAGACTTACAAATTGGATGGGAAAAAAATAAGCTACAAGAAATTTGGCTTCTGGTCATTATTTGAGACTAGAGGGGGATTTTTGTCTTCTGTGACATGTTCCAGCTCTGCCATGGGTGTGCGATTTTGTCCAACTCTAGAAGTGTATTTGTTTCTAATCACGTCTTATTCCTTTGAAATCGTTTATTAAACAGATTTAACCCATGCAGAATGAGGTTGAGAATTAAGGTGTGCCACCATTATCTTGGTGATATGAAGATAGGGAAGATATTATGATGCTCTGCATAATGGCCTGATTCTGATTGATTGTAACACAGAAGTCACTCAGCTTCCCCTTATAGGCTAACAGACAAGCTACATATATGTGTAGTGACCATGTGGGCTGTTGTACATGATTGAGGATAAAGCAGATTTAGGAAGGAGTTTGCTGAAAGATAGATGATGATAATAAAGGCTTAGCATGCTGCAGACACTGTGCTGAAAGACCTCTGGATGAAGGAGGTGCATTAATTGTCATTTCAAAGACGAACAAGTAGAAATTGCTTAAATAAACTGAACAAAATCATGTAAAAATCTAAGAGGAATTCAACTTAATCATAACCTTGTTCTAAAAGCTATGTTTTCCCTTAACCACTACACAGTCCTTCTTTTGAAAGGAAATAGGTGGATGGATGATGTACCACACTTTAAGCCATGAAGAACCACAATTTTTACCAATACTACATCTTATTTAGTGGTGAGATTGGATAAGACAATCTCCAATGATATTGCTATCCCAATCTCACTAGAAGCAAGAATTACTGAGGAGTGGTAGGGAAAAAAAAGTTAATGAAATGGTTGTTTGCTGTCATGTTGTAGAAGTTCAAGTGTTGATCCAAGGAAGAATCTAGAATTTCAGTGATTAAAGACAAATTTTCAGTAACTAAGGAAGTTTTTGGAAAGTATAACTGAAAATATTTTCAGAATTTATACAGAGGGCTTTGGAGATAAACAAACAGTAAAGCTTAACAGAAACGTATTTAATGAAAATAATCATTCAGTACCATGAGACAGATGAGATTTATTGTGAATTGTTTTCCCCATGACTGTCACAGAGAAAACACCCAGTATTGTGATTACCAAGGTAATTTCTATTAAGGGTAATAGGTGTTTGGAGAAAATGATGTTTTGTTGTGCTCCATTCTATAAGGGCCAAAAGGTTCTGTTTTGGCGTATATAGCATTTACAAAGGAGGTACTGATCTAATAATCTCCAAATAACAATCCTGGTAACATCACAAAATGATTCCTATTGTTGGATAGAACAAGTGAGATTTCAGGTATAATGGAGATAAATTCCTATGTGGCAGTTCCTGGCCTGGGAGACCAGAAGCCTGGACTCCAATTCTAGTTCTGTCACTAATTAACTGTGTGACCCTGAAACACAGTTTCTTGTGAGCCCAGATTTCCAATTTCTAAAATGTGGGTGCCACAGCAGAGTCCTTATCTACCCTTCTAGTTCTTTTTTCATTTTTTGTTCTTTTCTTTATTGTATTTTTCGAGTTTCCACAAATAAGACATGAATCTTTTCTCATTGTGATGATGTTTAAAAAATACCAAAATCTCCATTCAGCTCCCAAATTCACATTAATTTCAAGGTAGAAAATATATATGCTGTATATGATTCTAGATGATCACTATATGTCTAGAAATGTAAGTATATATATGGCTTTGTGTTTGTTTTATATACTTATTTTAAAATAAACAGTATTAAACTATTTTCTGTAACTTTATTTTTAATTTTATGGCACTTTTTTTGCTCTCTCTCTCTCTCTCTGTATCTCTCTCTCTCTCTCTCTCTCTCTCTCTCTCTCTCTCTCTCTCTTTCTGTGTGTGTGTGTGTGTGTGTGTGTGTGTGTGTGTGTGTGTGTGTGTGTAAGTCAGAGTCTCTCCTTCTACTATGTCACTCCCAAGGTCAAACACAGGTAATCAGACTTGGTGACAAGCACCAGTACCTGCTGAGCCATCTTGAGTTGATTTGCAATTCAATACCATGTTGGGCATATTTTTCATGTCAGTTACATATAAATCTGTCTCATTCTTTTAAACTGTACATACCATCAATTGAGTTGGACATTCTACATTTTAATATTTCAGTTTTAGACTGTAGAGCTCCTCTCTAAACTCTTAGTGCCAACTGCACATCCATTGATGGTTTTACAACTTTATCAACATTTGAGAAGATAAGGGGCAAAACAGTGTTCTCTAGTAACATTTAAGGCTAAACATTTATAGTAAAATAAATATTTATATTTTAACATTATATTTATATTTTAATATTAATATATAAATATTTTATAATTTATAAATATAATATAATTTGTAAGCTATATATTATATTTTAATTACTATGTAATTATTTATACTTTCATATTAATATAAATCCATATATCAATAAATGTGTACTTGTGTGTCTGTGCACATGAATGCAGGTGTGAGCTGAGGCCAGGAGTGTTGGATATCCTGCAGCTGGGTTTATAGGTGTCTACAAGCCACATTACACGGGCACTGGGAACTGAATTCTGGACCTCTACAAACACAGTGTATGCTCTTAAATGCTGAGTTTTCTCTGCAATCCTTGGTTGTGTGTTATTATCAAAGACTTTTATTTATTAGGAATTTGCTTTTATTTATATTGTGAGGTATGATCTTTACCTTTGTTTCTGCTTATCTCTGTCTTTATGTAATATATATATATATATATATACATACATGTTTTTCTAATTTTCAAGTATGTATTGAAAAGTTAATATTCTCACCACTTATTTCAGATGCATCTTTTTTATATACTAAGCTTCCACTTATTTACATAGCTCTGGTTTAGGGCCTTATTTTCTGTTTCATTGATTTCTTTGGCTACTCTTATATTGGTACAAAATTATTGGAATAACTGTAGCTTTCTGATGTATTTTGATATCTGATAGAATAAATTTGTTTCTTTCTTTTGCCTTGCTTATTTCTGTAGTTTCTCTTCTTGATCAATTTTAGAATCCAGTTCAAATTCGACAAACATTACTACCTGTAATTTGATCACAAGTATATTTAATTTATAGAGTAATTTGATCATTAATGACATTTTTTTTGTTTTTCGAGACAGGGTTTCTCTGGGTAGCTTTGGAGCCTGTCCTGGAACTCACTGTGTAGCCCAGCCTGGCCTCGAACTCACATAGATCCGCCTGCCTCTGCCTCCCGAGTGCTGGGATTAAAGGCATGCGCCACCATCTCCTGGCATTAATGACATTTTTATAACAGTGATGAATTCCATGTATAGGTATTATGTACCTTGCTAAGGATGTCTTAGATAGATATTTGAATATGGCCTATAAGGGTTATTTGAGGTTTAGATGTTTTATTATATTTCTCCTCAAGTATTTTTTCTGAATATGAATGAGATCCTTTTCCTGTAACATTTTAAAACTGGTTACTTATTTCATTCGTGAAGTAAAAAATTTCTATGCTTATATGTTGTTTGGTCCCATGGATTAAAAATAAACAAAAACTTTTAATTGGATCTAGTAGATTTCCATTGGTTTATTCTAAATTTTCAGGGTAAATGGCAATAATTTTATCTAGTACATCATAATATTTATATGTCTTCCTTATTTATCTTTGTTTATTGAATTGGTTTGGGCTTCCATTACAATGTCAAATAAGAGCAAAAAATAATTGATATATTTTTAATTTCTAACTTCTATAGAAATTCTCTTGTTTCACTATTAAATGTAATGTTTGCTTTATGTTTATGGTACATACATATATATATGCCACAGATTAAGGATATTTGAGTCCTTTGGTATTTACTTAAAATATTCATTACTGTAGCTAGAGATTTTCTCCCCGGGTCCCGCCAAACCCTGGCATGCCCGTAGCCTACTTATAAAATAAACATACAAACGTTTATATTATTTTAACTGCTCACCCATTAGCTCAGGGGTACCATTGTTTAGCTCTTACTCTTATACTCAGCCCATTTCTGTTCATCTGTATGTCACCACATGTTCTATGGCTTTACCTGCTGCCTCTACATGATGCTCCCTGGATAATAGGCTGGCTTCTCCCCCTCTCTGCCTTCCTGTTCTCTCAATTCTCCTCTCTGCTAGTCCTGCCTATAATTCCTGGCTGGCTACTGGCCAATCAGTGTTTTAAAAACAGCTTCCTATTTGTCTCTCTCAAGGTTCCTGGCATGTGCATTTGACCGGCAGTATGGCAGGAATGAGGCGTCTACAAGTGGCACATTATGCTGCGTGGTAGATTTAGTCTTTGCTAGTACAAAAAAAAAAAGAGGTTTCTGGGCTACACGCTGCTTTGATATAAACATAGAACCACTGTTTCTAAGAGTTAATGGCTCCCAGAGTTGGCAATGGCCCAGAGCTGGTGGTAACCGTATCACCGCCATGTTGGGAAGCTGAGGTGGGTGGAGCCACCAGCCAAAGCTGCTATTTTAGCCCTAGTAATGCTGCAGTTTAAAATAATAGATTCACAATAAGACAGATTCAGATGGAACAAGACTTTAAATGCTTTACAATGTGTGTAAAAATGTACATAGGCTCGGAAAAGAAAAAAGAAATACATACAGTTATATAAAGAAATAGATAGTTTTTCAAAATAAAGTCTTTAAAGAGACAGTAAAGGTAGTATAAAAAATAAGCCACATCAAGATGGCTATTACACAGAGAGTCTGGATTGTGTTGTCTTTGGGATTTTTAACTGCAGAAAAACATTTGATTGTAAAAACTGTTGAGTTAAACAAATATGTATATTTTAAAGGTACCTTGACTTCAAAATTTGGATGTAAGTATATGTTGCTTTTCAAAGGAGGCTCTGCTTTTGTTTCCACAGAAAGCCAGAGGCTATGGATTTGTTCCAGATTAAGATACATCAGGTTTGACCAAACAAGACCCCTTGAAAGGTCTCCAATGACACCATGGCCCAGATGATCCAACATCCAGAACGGTTTCAAGGCAACTGGCTCAGATGATACACCCTCATGGACTACTCCATAATCCTAAAATTTTCTTTGTGTCCCCATAAGATACAGCGCCCCGCTCCAGCAGGAAGTAGTAAGAGAAGCCCCAATTCCCAAATATACCAAGCTGGCTTTGGAGATGGAATTAGCTCACTTCATCTCTAAACCCAGACATATTGTTTAAAAAAAAAGGTTAAGAAATTCTTTTTTCCCATATCAGAAGAGCCCTCTGGTGTGTGACAGAGAAAAACCAATATTTTTATTTAAAACAGGTTGATTATAAATGCGATCTCTTTCTAGGGATATGATATAGATATAATAGGATGAAAGGGTAGATTATTGAATCTACTTTTAAAGAGCAACTTGTTTAAAATGTTTTACATTGCTATGGATTTTAGTTTATTGATGCAAGTTTAAACTTAATTTTGTTATACTGTATACATATTTCTATTCTCGTTTGAGGTATTATGTTTATGTAACTCATTTAAATTGTAATGAATAATTAAGAAATACAGATTAATAATTAGTCTTCTATGATAGTCAAACTTATAGTCATGTTGTTTTCTAGGTATACATAGATATAATTCAATTAGGTAGGTAATCTTCAAACACTTCAAAGACCTACAGAATATGATATTTAAAATGTTTTAAAAATTTAAATTTTCTGGACAATGAGACATTTCTGCTCCTGGCAGCACTGATTTACTTCAGAGAGGAGGATGGGCATCAAAGACATTCCATACGGAGTTTATCTTCACCTTGGCAAAAATAGCCATTTGGGCAAGAAACTGTTCTTGTCTGGATTGCTTGATCAACTGGATGTGAAGGTCCCATAGGAAGGTGACCACTGAACTTTGCTTGGTGAAATGGTCCTTCAGGTTCCTGATTCGCAGAGGAAACTGCCAGACATTCTACAGGACACAGAGAAAAATGACTGAGAGACTCTAGACCTGTGGGCTAAAGACAGATGCCCCAACTTTACAAAGGAACATTAGGTGACTGTCCAGGCTGCCAGCTGTCTCTGTCTACCCTGTAAGACGCCCAAAAGTTGTTTGCATCCTTCTCCCATTTCTCAGTTAATAGTATATCCTTCTGGGGTCTTTGATATAGTTAAAGACTAGATAGTTACAATTTCCTTAGTTATGATAAAAGATAAGTTAGATATAAAACCTTAGACTCACAAATATAAGATAGATAGGATATCTTCTTTAATATTGTAACTGTAATTCTTGCTCAATAATTGTTTTGTTGTATGTAATTTTACTATGTTAAAGTTAAAACCTTTTTAAAAAAAGAAAGAAAAAGGGGAAGTGCTGTGGATGATTGATTGATAAAACACTGATTGGCCAGTAGCCAGCCAGGAAGTATAGGTAGGACTAGCAGAGAGGAGTATTGAGAGAACAGGAAGGCGGTGAGGGGGAGACGCCAGCTTGCTGTCCAG
Organism: Peromyscus eremicus; assembly: GCF_949786415.1. Classification (NCBI taxonomy): domain Eukaryota; kingdom Metazoa; phylum Chordata; class Mammalia; order Rodentia; family Cricetidae; genus Peromyscus; species Peromyscus eremicus. The sequence continues at coordinate 110,609,707 of NC_081439.1, forward strand.
GGAGCATCATGTAAATGCAACAGGTAAAGCCTCGGAACATGTGGCGACATATAGATTAACAGAAATGGGCTGAGTATAAGAGTAAGAGCTAGACAATGGTAGGCCTGAGCTAATGGCCAATCAGTGTTTTATTTATCAATCAATCATCCACAACACATTACTAGTAGGGGTACTAATCATGCCAACATTAACTCTCCATGCATATTTTGAAAGATTCAGCTGAGCAGCAAGTTTCAGGGTCTCACTCCAGACAGTTTTGAATCCTTCAGTGACTGTATTTATACTGACACTGACTGTTTTTAGGAGGTGACTATTTTAAATTCATTATTATATACATTGAAGTATTAATTTAATCAGAGTTTTAAAGGGTAAGAATGTAAACATACCCCCTATGTGGAGTGGATGGGGGTGGGGTAGAGGGAGAGAAAGAAGGGGAGGGAGGGGGAACTGTGGTTGGTATATAAAATGAAAAAAAAACCATAAACATGCCTGTGTTGTATTTAAGGTCCCAGAGGAACCAGGGAAGAAATCGTAATAAAACATCAAATAAACTATAAGATAGGAAAGATTTAGAGTCTAAAATAATAAAAAAGAGCACCAAAGAAAGGAAATAGTCAAATTCTTTCTAATTAATTAACTTGGAGTACCAGACTCAGATTGTCGATGAGGTGCAATCAACAAGGAAGAACATAACTTGTGGATTCCTGAGAGCTTCCCTGGCACCCTGCCTCTTCCTATTCCCATGATGTCCTCATCTATCATGGTATCTCTTTTCTTGCTCTCCCATTCTGTCCCTGTTCCAGCTCAACCCTCCCATTTCCTTATGTTCTCATCCCCCATTCTTTGCCCTCCATTACCACCCCCCACTCCCAGTTTGCTCATGTAGATCTCATCTATTTCTCCTTCGCTGGGCTATATATGTGTCTCTCTTAGACTCCCTCCTTTTTAGCTAGCTTCTTTGGAGCTATGGGTTGTAGTCTGGTTATCCTTTGCCTTACATCTAGTATCCACTTATGAGTGAGTACATACTATGTTTGTCCTTCTGAGTCTGGGTTACCTCACTCAGGATGATATTTTCTAGTTCCATCCATTTGCCTGCAAATTTCATGATATCATTGTTTTTTACTGCTGAGTATTACTCCATTGTATATATGTGCCACATTTTATTTACCAATTATTCAGTTGAGGGGCATCTAGAATGTTTCCAGGTTCTTGCTGTATGAATAATGCTGCTATGAACATAGTTGAGCATGTATCTTTGTGGTAAGATTGAGCATTCCTTGGGTATATGCCCAAGAGTGGTATAGCTGGGTCTTGAGGAAGACTTATTCCCAATTTTCTAAGAAACTGCCATACTGATTTCCAGAGTGGCTATACAAGTTTGCATTCCTACCAACAGTGGCTGGACTGGTCTACTCTGGTGACCAGTCTAGTGAATATCCCAACTGTCATCATAGAGCCTTCATCCAGTGGCTGATGGAGGCAGATGCAGAGAATCACGGCCGGGGGCCAGCCTGAGCTCCAGGAATCCAATCAATGAGAGAGAGGAGGGATTCTGTGGGCAGGGGACTGTTGAGATCACGATAAGAAAACATGCAGAGATGACCAGCCACACTAGTGGAAACCCATGTACTGTGGACTAATAGCTATCGAGCCCCCAAGGGACTACACTAGGCCCTCTGGATACGGGAGACAGTTGATTAGCTCGAACTGTTTGGGGGGCACCCAGGCATGGGGATCGGGATCCATCCCTGGTGCATGGGCAGGCTTTTTGGAGCCCAGTGCCTAGGGTGTGACACCTTGCGCAGCCTTGGTGCAGTGGGGAGGGGCTTGAACCTGCCTCAGCTGTGTGTGGCAGGCTCTGCTGACTCCCCATGGGAGAATTTGATTTGGAAAATGTAGGGATGGGGGTTGGGTTGGAGGGGGAGAATGCTGGGGGGTGGGAAGAGGGAAGAGGGGGGATCTCTGTGGTTGGTATGTAAAGTGAATAGAAAATTTTGCAATAAATATAAATGAAAAAAAGGAAGAAAATAACTTGAGAAATAATGTGTTTCAACTGTACCTTCAATCTCCTGAATGAAAACAGTAATGCTTTATTAATATTAAAATAAGGTCTGTAGAATGATGTGTGTCATGTTGAGAATATTAAGTTTCATGAAATAATTTTTGGGCATTTATTGATGAGATTATGTAATTTTTATCTGTCAGTCTGTTAATATTGTGAATTGCATTAATAAGTCCCCTAATATAAGCCATATTTACTTTATGGGAAAATCCTTAGTGGTCATGACTCATGGTGTATTTTTCTTTTAATACATTGCTGGATTTGAATTGCTAATATTGTATTTACCATTCTGCATGTATCTTCATAAGCAATATTGGCCACATAATTTTATTTTTCCCTCTATGTTTGTCTAATTTTTGGCATAAAATCTTGCTAGACTTGCAGTGTTAGTTGAGGATATTTCCCCTATATTTCATAGAGCAGGAGAATGCTTTGTTCCCTGAAGATGAGATAGAATGTGTCCTTCTGAACTTTGGGGCCCTGTGTCTTTTTTAAGGAGTAGATCTATGACTACTTTCCTTATGACTGGAGAGATCAGGCATTCTTGATTCAATTTTAACAATTAATGCTGTCTAGAAAAGAACTCATTATTGACTTTGGAATTGTTATTGTCTTAAAATTATACATAGCTAAGTTTAACACCACTATGCAACTTTTCCATTCATTGTTTATTTGTATTTACATCTGGTTTTCTTCCACAGACATCCACAAAAGTTTGTCTGTTTGGGTGGCCTTTCCACATAAATTGTTCCCAGTTTTGTGGATTAGTACTTCCCTTTTATTTAATGTTTGTCAAAATGTCTTCAGTTTATGGTTTTTAGGTTATATTAAGAGTCAATCTAGTTCTTTCTCTGACATCTTAGGCTTTCTCATTCATTTCCTTAAGTTACATTTCCTTTGAGTGCTATTTTGATTGTGTTCCACAGGTTTTGGTGTACAGTAATTTCAGTTATATTCATCTCTCAATAATTTTCTGTTTCAGTCTTCATGGTTTATTTTCTCTAGAGTCATAAAGAAGCAACTTTAAAATATACATAAAATTTAACTAAAATATCTTACTCTGATCACTAATTTATAATTTAGTTTAATGCATTCAGGGTATATAGGATTAATTATTCTACTATTCTGAATTTATTGAGATTTTTATGTAACTTTATACACAAAGTCTAATTCTGAGGATATCCTATATGCATGTTTATTAGATACATTCATGTATTCATATACATATATATTGTAGCAAATGCATTGTATTACCTAAATTACTATCAGCTTTGTCACTATTTTTACTCCATATTTTGCTTGATTTCTGAGAGAACAATGTGGAAGTTTCCCCTTGGTGTTGTTGATTGATGAGTTCTTGTTTTCTTATCTACATTTACTTCAAAGTTGTACATTTATAAATACTTTGTGTTCATCTAATGGATTAATACAGTAAGGAATGTTCCTTGTAGCCTCTTACAATTTTTGTCAGCTTTATCATTTATGATATTAACATTGTTAAATGTACTTTAATTGGTATTTTCTTCCTGAATTTTTTTAGTTCAATTTCTTCCATTGTGTCTACTAAACAGGACATGGTTAGAGCTCTCTTACTTGCTCCCTCTGAGATTATCTGTTTTTCTATTGAGAATGTCAATCCATTATTATCTAGTATGGGTTATTAGTATTTGATTAACTCTGTCATCTTGGCTTACCTTTCCTACTACCGTGATTCATTTTTCTTTCTGTACAATAAATGGTAGTGTTTCTCTACTTTATCTTTCTGTACTGTAGTATTGTTTAGACAAAAAAATCCCACATTCTAGTGTTTACCTTAGTTTATCAAAAATTCCTAACATTTACTACCTATTATTTCTAGAATTTATGATCTTTTAGTTCCTCATTCTGGAAAAGGATCATAACCACAGTAACATTTTTCTTTCCCTTTTTCTTTTCTCCTAAGCCACATAATTCCCCATTTTGGTCATCCTGAAACTTAACAAATTTCATATTGCTTTTACAATAGTAATTATTTTAATTTACTTATAACATTTACTGGTTTCTATTCTGACTGTAGTTCCTTTTACTCTAAATCAAACCTTTGAATTGATTTTTCATTTTGTTAAAATACAGTCTCCCAGTAATTCATTCAAAGATAAATTGCAATTCATAAGATTACTGTCTTTGCATGTCTGAAAATGTCTTCATTCTGCAACAGTCCTTCCCACAATACTTAAATTTTAGTTTTTCTTACTATAATATTGTTGCTTTCAAATTACTTTTCTCATAAATTTGAGGATAATTACCATTTGCTAATACTGGCCATTGTTGGTGTGCAACTTGATATTAGATTGTTTCTTATTTCTATGTAGGTTGCTTGCCTATTGTTTTGGAAATTTTCACAGATTTCATTTTATGGAATTCCATCATGATATGCCTTAAGTATGAACATCTTTTAAATATATATTTAATTTTTAATTGATTCAGAGTCATTGTACATATTTATGTGGTACAATGTTATTGTAGTACATAAATAATATGCATAATGATCACTCAGAGTAATTCTGTTAAATGTCATCTCATTATATGGTATTATTTTGTGTTAGGAAAATTAAGTAATTTTTCTTAGAAATTGCTATGTGGTTTTTATTTAAAGAATTGTGTCTTTCTTCAACCTTATCCCTTCATTTTCCTTTGTTCATCCTTAACATATTTAATCTATTTTGGGGGCATTAGTTCTGATTCTGAATTTGAAGTTTCTAATTGACAGTACTGGTTTCTACTAAATGTCTGCTGATTTTTGCTTATTGTTCACTTTGGATTGACAGGTTCTCACTTTGCTTATAAATGTCATTTCTTTTTGTCACAGCCCACACTCATCAAGAGTTTGAGAAAAGGCATGACATGCTGCTGAGTGGAATGTTTAAATAGTTATCTTCTGAGCATCAGTACTTCCTGTTTCTCCTGGGTGTGGTCAACCATTGCACTGTCCTTGTCTTACTTCTTGCCCACGAATTCATAATAATTACTCTAGTATTGGGGGGGAACCACTTATGCTGCTACTTTCCTAATGGATTTAGGCAGAGAATTAAGATATAAAACTACTCGACTGCTCAAAATGTTGTGTCATAACAAAAATGATTGCTTCCACTACCCCTTGAGACATACATTCTACTTACTTGTCTCTGGCTTGGAGATCATCTGGAGGCATAACCAGCTTCTTTATCCATCCTTTGCTTTGTGTGCTTTAGGTTTTGCTTTTCTCCATTTGTGACTCAAAAGGACTACTCAAGGTTTGTAATAGGCAATTACACTTCTTACTTTCATTTTATTGTGAATTTGTTGATTTCAATTATATTTTCCTGATGTTTATGGTGATCTATGCTGGGAAAGAAAGCAGATATAGAAGCCTAGTCTACCTTTAGTGACATCCTATAGGATTAGGACAATTATTGTCACACTTCCTCTCTTCCAACTAGTGAAGCACCTGAAACTCAGAAAGCATTTCCAAGGAAGATATTCCTATAAACAGTGAAACTGTGTACAAAATTTAACAATCTATAACTGAATATTCATGAGAGGTGAACTGGTTGATTCTAAGAGACTAATATGTTTTCTGTAACTCAATAATAGGTTTTTCTGTTGATGCAGTAATCCAGATCAAGCCAAATTGAAAAAGTAAAATGAAAAGAACAGGTTTACTTGAGCAAAGCAACTCCTGGGTGAGTCCTCCAACCCCAGCGATCAGGGCTGGAGAAGTCACACGCCCGAAATAAAGCAGAGAGCTTATATACCCTGTAGGAGAGGGCTGATAACTTGTCCTCCACAAGCTGGGTTTGGGCCCAAGTATGGTCAAAAGCAGACCACTTTGGGCGGAGTTTTGGGCTGCTGGTAACTTCAGGGGAGGAGCTACTGCAGCTGCCAAGAATGTGGAACTGGGCTTTTTGGCATCTTTCCTTTGTTGGAGACTCTCTGAGAGGGCAGGGTTTGAAGAGAGAGGGGAATGGGGCTTTCTGGATCAAGCAGGAGTGAGCTGGAGGTTCCAGATGAACACAGACCTCTATAAATGAGCTATAGTCACTTTAGTTCACCTTCAAAGATTTTTTTTGGCATGAACATATGCATGTACTTAAGTGCAGTGAAGAATGTACCAGTTATTGGACAGCTCTGTATGCAGATTATCTTCACAAAGTATTGATTGAAGAAACCTATATTACACTTTCTTAAAAAATGGCATGATTCCTAACTATACCTTAAGTAGGTATACCTTCATCAAGGACAGAGAACATAACAGAAAACCACAACCAATCAAAATGCAGAGTTGTAGAGCTCAATAACAATGGATACATCTACAAAACATTCCTGTACCTAAGGCTCAGAGAACATGGCAGAACAGGGGGTGGAACAATTGTAGGAGTCAAGGGGCTAGAGGATTTGTTGTGAGATTGTGTTTCCTAGTAATATCAGAATTTACATCCATAAAGCCTCACTAACACAACTGTGTAAAGATGAGCTGAACAAGGAGGACACCAATAGGCATGCAAATGTGAACAGGGCAAAGCCCACGAGGCCTCAACTACACAAAGAACTACAGGCAACTAAGGAATGCTGAGAGTAGGAGAGGTGGTCTTCCACAGGAAAGATAACACTAATTAGTTATCAATACTAAGTGGTCAGTCCTGAAAACACACATACAAGTAACATGATACAGACTGAGCAAGTTGTATCTATACATTTAGGATATATATATGTATATATGTATATATATATGTATATATGCATGTATCAACAATTGCTGTAAAAAGAGGAAATGAATTTGAACAACAGCAAATAGGGATATATGGGAGATATGAAGGGAGGAAAGGGAAGAAGAAAATGATGCAATTGTAATCTCAAAAAATAAATAATTTGTAAAAAGAAGCCTACTGTTGAAGCTTCTATTTATAAGGAATATAAATACATTTTCAGTTCTTTCTACAGATCCAAAACCTTATAGTGGAGAACAGCCAGGGCATGTATGTGAGAAGGTGAAGAACATTTTTTTTTCTAGAATCAGATCATGAAGGTGGTACTGGACAGGGGATTTGGGTGAGGACAGAGAGACTACTTTTCAGCATCATAGCAGCTTCATTAAAGAAATAGGAGAAGTTATTTGCATCTGAAAATTTCAGATTCAGTATAAAATTAACATGCACGCCTGATGGGTTCTCATCTAATAAAACTGAGAGTAGATGCTTGGTATCCTGAAGGCAAAACAACTTAATAAAATTAATCTACAGTGCTCTGAGTGCTTAGGTACTGCAAAGCTTCAATGATGCATTTTTCATTAAGTGACTGGATAAATATAATTTTCTGTATTAGAAAGCCCGAGTTCTTCTTTTAATTTATTGAAATTAGAAATAAAGAGCTTAATGACTCATCAAGTGTTAGGGTGACAAAGGAGAGGGTGTTGTTCCATGGTAGTCCCCATCACTGGATGGGAGGACAGTGTTATTACTCCCCATTATACCTTCAGGACGCACCTGTTCTTCCAAGACATCTTTGCCAATACCATGCTATTCTGTTTAACTCTTCCAATGTGTGTTGAAGTTCCCATTTTTATGGAAAGACTGAGCCAGGAAAAAGAGAACTGAGTTTGGCTTTTTGGATTCCTGCCATGATGTTAGCAGGGAATCAGCCCTTCAGTGGCAGCACCAACCTTGCCGATGCTGAGTTTGCTCATGTTAGGGAAGGCGACAGAGTGCCAATGAACAAGTGCCTGCTTCCATTCATGTGAAAAGGACCCTTGGGCAAGGCATCTTATCTTAAAGCCTATGTCTCATCTGCCTTTTTCTTTTCCATGAAGCTCCCAATATTAGTTAGTCATTTGTCCTTTGAATAAATGGAAGTCTCCTTTTAATATGCAAATTTTCTTAACAGTTGAAATTATTCATGTCTCATGTTCTTTCAAACTCCTGAGTCAGCAGACCCACATCCAAGTTATGACTTGTCTGAAATATATTCTCAACTCATCTTGGCCATGCTTTTCCAATCTGTCAAATGGGGACTGGAATCTTTTTGTCAGAGATCAGTAGATTAAAGGAGAAAAATAAATGAGAAAGTGCCTGGCTTGCAAGAATTGTGTTCTTACCTTCTTTTACTTGGTCTGTATTAGTTAACTGAGGAGGAAGGTGCTAAGATAAAGTTCAGAGCTGACCCCAAAGGATATAGAGGAGCAGGACCCAGATAGTAATAGCAAAATACAAAAGGGCAACTGTGACTGAGAAATAGGCCCAGAGTTGGGATTTGTGTGGCCCAAAGGTAATAGTTGAAACTTGCTGTTGTTAGCTGACAGTTCAGAAGTGTCTTTATTGACCCAGCTCTGGTATTCTACTGAGTGATATTGGGCAGGTTAATAAGTTTGCTTGGCCCCAATTTCCTTCTCTTTCCAATTAAAAGAAGAGCTAGATCTTTATTAGAGTTATTGTTCTGTTTAAATTATTTACAGTGCATACAGAGTATATAAAATAGATGCTCAGTAAATGTGATTTATGAATATCAATATCTCCTCTTCCTCCTGCTGCTCTCCCTTCTCTTTTTCCTCCTAACTCCTTTTTTTTTTTTGGTTAATAAATGACTTGGAAGTTGTAACATGTCTGACCAGATTTTAGATGAATTTAAGGAAAACTGAACACTTTGGTAGTATTACTCATTTCTTGTTTGGGGGTCTTTTTAAGCCTGGCTGTAAACCAACTCCACCACCAAGGAAGGATTCAATATCCTATTCCCTTTTCTGTTCAGTCATTTTTATTTCTTGCTATTTTGTGCACTGCTCTCAGAGGTTCTATACAGAAGACTATCATACTAACTTTCAGTAAGCTATGAATGGGTACTAATTCAGCTATGGCACCTTCCATTGAATTTACACCTTTAATAAGTACATTCCCTTAATTTCAGAGTCCATTCATTATTTGATTCCCTTCAACTCTGGGGATAGATTAACAATACACAAGAGGCCCATGCAGACTTTTATATGCAATTTTTCATACAAACTAGAAAATGAAAAGCAGCTTGTGATTGAAGAAGCTCAGCCTGAAGTGACCAGGGCATGTGAAGAATGTTTCAGACCCAAAGAGAAAGATTCTAATAAACCAGGAAAATGACTTTCCTAACCCCCTTTGCTCACTGACAGCAAGCCCCAAGGTGTTTCTGCCTAGGAGCTGAGCAGGCTCTCAAGTTTACCTATTTAAGATTTTTACAATTTGTGGGTTAGTTTTCCAGCTTGGCAAAATTGGGGACACAGAGTTTACAGTATATGTCTTGTATCCCCAAATCAAAAGCATGCTGAAGTTCATATTGACATTTTTCTTTTACCTCTTTCTTTCTCAAAGTACTTGTACCCTGGCAGATGTCAAATTTGAAGTCAATAGGGGATGAGAAGGCATGTTGGACACTAGAATAAGCTATTATGCTCCTCAAAGTAAAATCATAATACCAAAATACTCTTTTAAGCTAAAATTCTCAGAAACACAAGAAATTAGCCCTTAATGACTCATGTGAACTTATCTAATTGAAATAGTCCCTTACAAATATGTCCAATAAGCCTAGAGAGTTTAGATTGCTGAGGTTCAGAGAGAGGTGAACAGGATGATGTATTTTGTGATTAAGTGTCTTGGTACATTAAAGTGCCATTGTTCTAACATGAGTTGGAACTGACCTTCTCCATGCCCCTCTCCTGTTGCCCTGCCCCTCGGTGTTCCTTGATAATGACTCCTCCTTGTTTCTATCCTCCTCTCAAAACTTGCTTCTACAGACTTGTTTGTGTGTGCTGTGCTGTTGCTGGTGTGTGTGTGTGTGTGTGTGTGTGTGTGTGTGTGTGTGTGTGTATACATGGTATGTATTGCTTTGAATCAGACAGCAAAAATCTGCACTGTGATGTGAGCGAACAAAAAATGTAGCTCAAGAGAATATTTGCATTTTAATAAAGGACATAAAGTCCTAAAGATAGAATTTCAGGCCCTAGTAATTATGGAGTAGGGGGCTTCTTGGCCAGATGGAGATTCATTCTGTTTCGTTTTACTGTGCAGGATAATACTTAATTAGACACTCATCACATCTACACATCTACCTGGTCTTTTTAATCATGTAGCTTGGATAAGAGGTTATAGGTACCAGGCAGTAGCTGATGAGAACGGCTCCCACTGGGTCAGCTGTAGACTTAGCAAAATATGACACATATAGGCTATTAACTACATTTAAGCAGGTTTTATTCACAGAGGAAGTTAAAACAGTCTCTGCCTAGCATTGATTCTACATGTCTTCAGTAAGCACTGTGATGTGCCAGGCACAGTTCTAGATATCAAGTTGCAATAATTCATAAGGTATGGTTCTTTTCTTGATGAAACTCAGAATCTGGTAGGAAAGAAAAGAGAATGTTAAAAACCTTAAAGTGGTTAGACAACTGTATAGATATGCAGATGAAATATCAAGACCCCTTCCTAACCCCTTGCACCCAATTATAATTTACATATTCTAAAAGAAAAAAACATGGTGATTATTCACATAATATGAAGGCAAGTCTTCAAACCAAGGATGCCACAAACCCCCTGTAGGACACAGGGAAAGACTGACACGTTTAACTGCATCTATTCATTTCTCTGTGGTGATAGTACATGTGCACATCTAAAGGTAAGTGACAAAGAAAGAGACATGTGATGCTTCCATGATGGCAGGATACTTTAAATAAATATATATAAAACATTCACAAGTCACTAAGGGGAGAAAAACTACTGAAAATTGGGTAAAGAATTTCAACATGAAATATTAATGTCCAGTAAACATAAAAATCCTACTCAGACTTGTGCATAATTGTTTAAGAAAAATCAGAGTAGTGACAAAATTTTTCCTTCTCAAATTTAACATGTGAAAAAGTTGTTTTTTTTAAGTAAGCTGTTCTTGGGTGCATAGCAACTGAGTAACTCTCGGGTGCAGGTGATTGGAACACAAATTGAAGCTACACTATTTGGAGGACAATTTGCCATATTTATCAATTGTAAGTATCCATATCCTTCAATCCAGCTGTCTTAGCTTGAAGATTTGATCTTAGAGTCATATTTATGTAAACAAGTAAATATGAAGATATAACACAGATGTTTCTAATAGCAGAAAAAAAAACAAGAACAACAGGGAACCTAAACAGCAGAAATGGACAAAAAAGACAGTGAGCTAGAAAGATAAAGAAGTCAGGATGCACCTACCCTAGGTATGTTACATAACAAATTTGAGATATATCTTGATATATTGATATACAGATATAGGAAGACCTTCAAGATACATGGAAACATAAAACAAGATCCAAAACAGCACTGTCTTATCTATGCAAAGAAAAACATAGACAGATATTTTTAAATATGTACAAAACAACTCTTGAAAAATAAACTGTTCACAGTCCCTTTGATGCTTCTTAATCTTGTGCAGTCTGCATATTTTAATCATGTGCCTTTATTATTACTGATCCCATGCAAGTGAAATAGAATACATGGTACCTGTATTACACAGAATGGGTATGGTATATGCATCATTACACAAATACAAAACCAACAGAACAAAGGATAGTCACCTAAGCCAACTATAAAGCTGTCATGATTAAGGACATGGAATTTGGACTGATAGCTAAGAATTAATTGAAAAGGATTGTTGCAAGTACAGTGCAATACATATAGAACTGCTCTGACTATTGGAGAAAGGCTCAGTGGTTAGCGTGTGTGCTGCTTCTAACACTCACATCAGATGGCTCAGAACTGCCTGTAACTCCTGTTCCAGGGGATCTCATGCCATCTTCTAACCTCCATGGGCTCCTATACACACATGGTACACACAAATTCACACAGGCTTACATTAATAAAGAGAAATAAATTCTTTTTAAAAGAACTGCTCTAAGACCGATGCATGCAAGTGTTAGGTGGCTGAGGCAGAATAATTTCTGTGATTTCAAGACCAACCTGAGCTACATAGTGCATTCCAGATAAACCTGAGCAACAGAAAGAGACCTTGCCACAAAACAAAAACAAAAAGAACTTCTTTGAGCTGGGACGTGGTGGGGATGTTCCGATGGGCAGTGGAAATAACAAACTAAAGATGGAAATCAGAATTGCAGAGTATGAAGTGCTTTGCTTGCGATACTAACTACATTAGACTAAAATCTCAGAGAATAGTTTTCTTGAAAATGATGAACTAAAAGATTCACACTGTGGTGTAAATGAATCAAAACAGGTATTTGCATTTTAATAAAAGACAGAATGTTCCAAAGGTCCAATTTCAAGCATTAGTAATTAGGGAGTAGGAATTTCCCTCATGTCTTTCAATTCACACATTTATGAGAAGATGACACACCTGGTTGTCTGGGTACCAGACTGTTCTACTCAGTAGGGAACCTGCCACCCTACTGGAGATGACGGAGGATTCTATTTTCCAGAAGACCCCTGGTCCAAAACTGGTAATAAAAGGCTGTAGAGAGCAGGTGGCTCCCATGGTAACCAATCTGTTGTGTGCAGAATCCTGCAGGTATTTGTTGCTGAGGGACTGGGAGGCAAACAGGTGTCCCATCCAGCTAGGTCTGCTCCTATTCCTCCATTGTCACCACACAGTGCAGGGGGAAAGTGCGTAGATGTTGGAATCAGATCAACTGTGTGTTCATACTGGCTTTCTACTTGCTAGCTCTGTGCCCGGGGGCAAGTTACTTAATCTTCCTAAGCTGCATGGCCCTTATAGGGTTCTGAGAAAAATGCATATTAAGTGCTTAGCACAGAGCACAATGCATAGAGAGCCATTAATAAATATAAGTTTTTATAATCATGATTATCCCCTGTTCTAATAAACCAGCTAATGTTTGTAAGCCTTAGGTATATTAATGGAATTTTCCTTACCCATTCTTATCCATGAGTCCTCTGATAAATTTGGGCCTCTTCTTAGGAGAGCCCATCAATTATTCCTATTATTATTGTTGCTGTATATCATTATTACTATTTTTATTTCTTCCTTGACAGACATTTGTGGAAGATTGTTCTCATTGTCATTAATTATTATGGTGGTTGGAAGCCATGCATGTTATCCCCACTACCACCACTACCACCACGCCTCATCTTGTCTCTACCACTAGGGGGAGGAACAGAGTTGACACACCTTTTCTCATGGCAGGAACTACCCTGCTTACAGCATGTTCAAGTTTGTGGCCAAGAAAACCTAAGTGCAAGGATTTCCAATGTGTCCTCCCATCCTGCACTTCCTTTTATGCTCAGCAAATCCCAAGGGTCTTCTACAGATTCGGAGCTCTGCTTCTTCTGCCCCTTTCTTCTTTGGTGGTGTGACTGAAGTAAATTAAACTGCTGGTGGCAAATAAGTCAGTTCAAATTTCCCCAGAATGCATAGTAGTACCCAGGTGTGAGAGAGGGTGAAAGGCCTCCATAAATGTGTGTGGACACAACAAACTACAGACTCAGCAGTCCTAAGACAGTATGAACATGAGAAAGCCAAACATTCCTGCTTTCCCCTCACACCGTGTTAAGCCCACTGCATTTTTACTGCCCCATGAACCAGGTACTCCTATTGTCTTCTTCCTGTAGATGCCGATACTAAGCTGAGAAAAATGGAGGGATTTGTGCAAGGTCACAGGCTTATGTGACTTTTGGCCAGGGACTTTAATCTCTACCCCAGGCTATAGTCTAATAATAAATTAAAGGCAAACCCTTGAAGTTGAGCAAGCCCGGGGGGGAGAGACAGCTCAAGGTTACTTCTATTCATGCTTCAGTGATTATCTCAGGTTGAGATATTTATAATTTTTTCCTTACATTTCCGTTTTAAATCTGTCGTAACTCTGTAGCATCCAACTTCATCTGTTGTTTTCTCTGTGGTCTTTAGTAAAAAAGTCTGTAGAAAAGATAATTAATACTACCATTTATTGATTACATACTGTGTGCTAGGCACTGGATGTCCATAGATGTTTATCCTAAAAACAAGAGGCGGGATCTGAAATGGGTGCTATTCACTCTAATTTTACATAAAGAAAAGATTTCCTTTGGGAGAATTTTAACAAGATGAAAAGTGGCAAAGTGAATGATTCATACCTGGAGCTCCTCCCCACACCCCAAAACTGACTTTTTCCATACCTGGCTTCTCAAAAGGGTCTGTTGTTTGATTTTCATCATACATTGGAGAAAGGAAAGTATCGTTCATGTGGATCTATGCCTTTGCGGGAGGGTGAGTGGACAGCTTCACAGGGAACTTCGGGAATCCAAGGGCCCATAGAAGAAAGGAGGGAGCCAAGCAGCTGATAGACTAAGAACTATTTTTAGTCCTGTAGCAGAGATACTAAGTGATTCAAGAAGTTTGGAAGTTTTGTGCTGTTTATTTTTGAGAGTTTTATATTTCATGGACATGTGAAACAAGGAAATTATACATACGGACATTGAGTGATGATACATGTATATGTAATGTTAACTACATCTATCTCCTCAAATAATTTGTCCTTTCTTTATGGTGAAAAAAACCTTCTCCTGTCTCCTCGTCTTTTGTTTGTTTTGGTTTTTAGCTCTACTATACTTAACTGATAACTGGCTCCTGTAGTCACCCTTGTGTGCAAGGTATTTTCCCTTTTCTGCACAAAGGGCTGTTTGAGGTCTGAAGCGGGTGAAGAGTGGAGCATACGCTGAGTTGGGTGAAGAGTAAGGGGCCAAGGTGGGTTTTGAAGGAGTGGGAAGGTAAAAATTGTCTCATTTTGCTTCTGTCTTCAGAAATTCTCCAGAAGGGGGTGAATGACTGACAAATCTTCTGACGGTGCCTTCACTGAAAAGTATGGAGGAACCACTAATTCTCCCTTCTAGGGCTTTCATTTTTAAATCCTTTTATGTGTGACCAGTGTGGAAAGTTAACTCTCTCCTGTGGTAGCTTAGTTGGTAATATAATAATGATGACCCTACCAGAAGACTTCAATGTGGCCCTTTTCCATGGTGTCCCAAAGGACTGTCAGGTCTGGCGCCAGCAAGAATTGCTGCCCAGAAAGGAATCTTGCCTAGAACTTTTTTGAGACCTGCCACCATCCAGTCTGCTCTTTGTTCCTCTTTGAGCTTCGCCTTCCTTGGCTGCTCTCCCTCTGGTATGCCCCTGACTGGGGTGCCAGCCAAACTGTTGCCCTTCACACACTCCGCCTGCACACCGATATGCTTCATCCCTTTGCTTGGCTACCAGGCAGAAGGTTTCTGTCAGGATTGCTCAACTGAGAAATTTTGAGTTCCATACAATCCAGTGCTTGCTCTCTGTGACAAGGCTCTTCTCTCCTCTTGCAGATCTTCAAGCTTTGTGACAGGGGACCTTCATGGGCAAATCTACTTTTGAATGATTTGCTTGGGGTCTTAGATTTTATGTTCTGCACCTCACATTTTTTCACTTGCTGTGACTAGCCCAGCCCCTGTCCTTGTCCTACTACCAAGAAATGAAATGTATTTTATTCCATGTTTATGTTTATAGTGATAAAAAAAGACAAATATGATACTGAGGTCTGTGTACGTCTGAACCAAACTAAAATCTGGTCATTTCTACAGAATTTTCTAACTTGTTCTATAAAAGACTGTGTTGTATAAAATGACCCACAAAGAAAATATTAGTTGATTTCTTCCCTGTCCTTCCTCCCACACATGCTACTCTTCCAGCCTTTCAATCATTGCAGCTCACAGAACTAGGAAAGCCATTAACCCTAAAAATCATCAACATTGAAATGGAATATCTTAAAGCACGTCCAATTTGTTTGGTTAACAACAGTTTGCCTGAAAGCATGGCCACACATGGTCTGCCACATGCAAGGACATGCACCTCAGCAGTTGAAAGAACAAGGGATTTTGTTCTGTTTTGGTTTTTGTTTAATTTATTGTTTGACAATTTCACACATTTATATAATGAACTTTAGTTCTCGACAAGTCACTTTCCTATTTTCATGTCTTCTTTTTGTGTGGCCCACTGAGTCTAATTAGAGTTTCTTGCCCAAGCTCGTTTTTGTTTATTTATTTTTGTTTTTGAGACAGGGTCTCATGTATCCTAAACTGGACTCAAACACACTATGTAGGGAAGGATAACTTTGAACTTCTGATCCTTCTGCCTCCCCATCCTGAGTGCTGGGAATACAAGTGTGTACCACTGTAGCATGAATTGTTAGGAAGTCTTATCAATAAAAACAAACCTGGAGCCAGGTATTGGGGTGAATGCTGGAAGATCAGAGAAACAGAACAAGCCACAGCTTCCTCACCTCACCAGTTCCTCAGCTGACCCTGTTTCCTCAGACTGGAAGCTTCTGTGTCCTCATTCAAATGGATCTCAGCTGAACTATTGCTCAAAAGCCTAAAAGCTTAACCACCTAGTTCCTGGTTTTTACATCTTATATACCTTTCTGTTTTCTGCCATCACTTCCTGGGATTAAAGGTGTGAGTCGCCATGCCTGGTTGTTTCCAGTGTGGCTTTCAACTCACAGAGATCTGGATGGATCTCTGCCTCCAGAAAGCTAGGATTAAAGGTGTGAGTGCCACCATTTTCTGGCCTCTATGTCTGTCTAGTGGCTGCTCTGTTCTCTGACCCCAGATAAATTTATTAGAGTGCACGATATATTGGGGAACACAATATCACTACATACCACCATGCCCAACACATAAGAAATGTTCCCCACACCTTGTCTGAAGAGAAATCAAAGACAAAACTCGGACTAGTTTTACATGAGTGTTCTCAAACTTAGCTGTGTACGGAAATAAAGGGAGGAACTGCAAGATGACAAGACCTGACATTCTGATATAGTTCATCTCAGGGTAGTCTTTCATGGGAAGTTTATAAAGCTCTTGAAAGGAATCATGTGTGTAAGCCAGCTTCTCTAATAGATAATCTAGAATGTTGTTCCACAAATCATGGTCTGTGCAGCAACAGCGTAGACATCACCTGTGAGAAATGTCAAGGTTCAGGTCCAGCCTCAGATCCATTGAACCAGAGCCCTACCCACATACACACAGTAAAGATCAAAAGGCTCTGTTCTAGAGGATGTCTGAGCTCTGGAAAGTAAACATCAGAAGCAACACTTTGGCATTGTCAACCATCCTGCCCAATTGACCTTCTAGAATTTGTTTTTTCAAAAATGTCACATAAACTCTATGACCGTAGTTGTAGGGTTTTTACATGGGTCTAACAAATGTGAATCCTCCCACTTCAGAAAAAAAATGATGAAGAGCTATAGTGTCTAGCATACCATCTAGTACTGTTGGGTTTTTTGTTTTGTTTTGTTGTTTTTTGTCTATCTGGTAAGCTCTTTGAGGACTTGGCAGTTAGGAGAAAGACACCATCAACCCAAATAAAGCTATGCTTTTCTCCGCAAAGGAAGAAAAATCTTCAAATGCTCACCTGGTCAGTTTGACATAGATCTCCAGCAAACTTCTAGACTGAATGATTAAGAAGATGATTTCTAAGCCCTTGGAAGGACATTCACTCATTGCCAGGGAGCAGCATGGGTCCATTAAGAATGAGTTGTACCAGACTGGACTCGTTTCCTGTTGGATGGGCTTCCAAGAGAAAACTACAAAAACATTTACCTGTACTTCCAAGGTCTCTGCAAACACTTCTACAATGCCTTTTCAGACATGTTGGAAAAATCAGATGTAGTTGATCATATTGATAGTTGAGTGGTTAACTTGTTGAATGGTCATGTGTAGAATGGGTGGAATTAGTGAACCATAGTAAACCAGGAAGACACATGGCTAAAGGTTCAGTGTTGATCAAGGTTAGGTGTAAGTATAGGCACAAAGCTATAGGAACAGATATTAACAGAGGCACTATTCTTATTTTAATGTGGTTGGAGAAAACATGAAGTTGTGTACTTCAGCCTTGAAATTAACTGTACAATCTCAGAGTGAATGGAAGACTCCTACAAAAGGCCTAGTGTTTCCAGCTAACTTGAAATTTTATTTAATCCCACTTTGTATGAGTATAGTATGATCACTAAACATGTGGTTGAAATCATAGGGCTACATTAGTAGAATGATAAAGTGCATTGTATCAGAGTTGAAAATTTAATTTAAAAAGCTAATAAAAATAAAAATACATTCTAAAATTGATGAAAGCATATCAAAGTATTTTTCTTCCCTTATTACTGTATTTGAGGAAAATTGGCTTAGAAAATCAATGACTGAAGAAAGAATTTCATGTTCCACGCGTTCTATGAGCCAATGAGTATGGAATCTGGAGCTGTTATAAGAATTTCCTCACCTTTATAGATGCTTGATAACTCAAGGGGCAACCATACCTATAGGTAATAAGCCCACTCCTGCTGCAGAAGGATTCAAGCAGAGTTGTCTCAAATGCTCTTTAGATATTCTGTAGGCTATCTGTGTGCCCTCTTGAGTCTCCCAAGTCTAAGACTCCTTCTCTGTTTGTGGCAGTTTGAACCGGAAATGCCCCACTCTGGCTCCTGTGTTACTTCCTAGCTTTGTGGTGATGGATCCCCTTAGAGATGGGACCTGGCTGGTGGAATATAGGGCATAAGATGCTGGCTTTTGAAAGTCATAGTTGTTTTGACTCTAGCCTGTGTTTTCTACATCCTGATTTGCCCACTATGTGAGGATCAGCCCTTCATAGTATTGATTAAACGTAATTTAATACCTATAGGTATTAGTATTAAATGTAATTTCTTTTTCTTTGTGTTGATTCTCCTTCTTCTATCTTTTCTTCCATTCCCCTGTCCATAGTAAGGATGGGGCCACTATTAATACCATTTAGCTAGTTATGACAAGTTTCCTAATAGCTGACAGCCTTTACAGGACTTATCTCAAGTTCAAAATGACTTGACTTATCTCAAGTTCAAAATTCTGACTCCTATTGAACATTCGGTTAAATCAGCAGTTCTCAATCCCTCTGGGGTGGAAGGACCCTTTCACAGGGGCCACATATTAGATATCCTGCATATCAGATATTTACATTACAATTCCTAGCAGGAGTAAAATTAGAGTTATAAAGTAGCAATAAAAATAATTTGTGGTTGGAGAGGGGTCACCACAACATGAGGAACTGTATTAAAGGGTTTGCAGCATTAGGAAGGTTGGGAACCACTGTACTAGATGATTATTTCACATAGATTCTTCTTCGACTTTTTCTTAGGATACAAAGATGGCCTTCTGAAGAAGTAAGAGGTATTTTCCCCCTACAGGCATAAAATAAGTGTATAGATGACTTAACTCTACATGAGACACATGCAGTGTCTCAGTCACCCACAACAACACCTGGAGCCAGGCTGGCACACCCTGGAGGCTAAGGAGAAGGATTCTGAGTCCAGAGCCAGCATAAACTAAGGTCATGAAACTGGAAAGGGGACCATGGGTGAGAGAATAGAGGTGTTGAGGGTGGGAGGAGGGCCACAGAACACATTGACATGAAAATGGAAGAAGGCTATTGGGGGTTGAAAGGAACAATGTGGGAGGGAGGGAGGGAAGAGAAGCAGGAGAAAGAGATCAAAAAGAAACTCCATTTGAAAACATCGTGCTAAAGTCCTCAGACTTTGTATGGCAATTTAAATTGTTATAATTTTAGAAAGGCCAGATGAACTTTACAACGAAAGTAACCTGTGATAGACCAATAAACCAGCTGAGTAGCTTCCGTTTCCCACAAATCCTGACCACAATCAGTTGAAAACACAACTTGAGCTAGAATTCCAGAGAGTTAATTCTGCCACAGGATATGATAGCTCCAGCTAAAGGCCCACTGCTGAGGGCAGGGAGGGCCATCAGGGAACATGTTTCTTCCCCAGCCCTACTGCCACCAATCACGGCTTTGCCTTCTCTGGGCTTTTCAGAAAATGGGTTTCATCACACCATGTTGGCTCTCCATAGTTGCAGCAGCGTTTTATTCCCCCAGAAAGGAGAATTCGAAGAATTTCGTTTGCAGCAAAGCAGAGAGGCATGGAGTCCTGGGAGGGAAGTATAAAGATCAAGAGTGCATTTGGGAACCTTTGGAAGGATTCCTTTATAAAGCTTAGAAGCCAGCCTCTGTGAAGAAGAAGGGAAAGGAGACGAAGGGAGTGTGCATTCTCATAGCAGGGCTGCAGGTTTTGCATTGGCAGTGGACTGTGAATTGGGCTGAGGCCCTTCCTTCCCTTGAGAGTGCAAGGTCAGGATCTCACAGAAACCTGAGACAGCATAGCTCAATGATTACAAGCATGAAGTGTGGAGCCAGACTGCATGGGTCCAAATTCTGTCCCTAATACTTGCTAGCTGAGTGGCCTACTAGCTTGCCTAACTCCAGTGTGTGTGTTTCCTTTTTGGTCAGAAATGTGAATAGTGATAGGACCTACTGCTAACATTTGTGGTAGGGGTCAAAATGCTCAATAAATGTAAAGCACTAACGGAGAGCCTTTCATGCTAAGTGAATGTGAGTGCTGTTTAAAAAATTGAATAACACAATGGGAAGGGGGTCAAACTAGTAAATCCTGGACCTTCATTCTGTTCTGGGTACCATGCTATCTGAAGTTTAGTATGAGGGAATTTGCTTTGGGAAGCAGCTTGTATTACTTTGCCTTTCTTATGACTGTAACAAAATACCTGACAAGAGGCCACTTAAGGAAGGATTGGTTTCCATTGGCTCCCGGTTTGAGGCTACAGTCCAACATGGTAGGGAAGACATGGTGATACTCATGGCAGTGGTAACATTTGTCCGAGATTCTAAAAGCCCCAGTAAACCAAGAGACGGAGAAAGAGGAATGTTGTTGCATGGCCGTCTTTCTCCTTTTATTCTTTTTATTTGGTCTGGGACTCACAGATCATGAGATGGTATCACCCACACTAAGGGTGAGTTTTTCCTCTTCCGTTAAAGCTCAATGGGAACACCTTCCCAGACCCAGAGGTCTTCTTCCTAGGTAATTCCAAGTCCAGTCAAAGATAAAATGCAATTCCATTTCCAGCTCCATCTTTGGTTATGAGCTGATTGGCTGAAATACTTAACTTAGTGGCTCTGCTTCCTGGTTACATGTGACCAGGGATAGTAACAAGGAGCTTCATGCTAGGTAGCTGCTAGGGGTAGATGAGTTCGAGTCTAAAGATATCTAGAAAGGATTCACTAAATGATAATATATGATTTTTATAAGCTAGGGCTCACAAATCAAGATATAACCGGAGTAAATATCAGCTCTTAAGATTTTAGATAAAAACTCAATTGCCAACCATGTCATGTGCATAAGTAAGGGACAAGAAATAATTGAGCTGTCAAAAGCTTGTGTGGAAAAAGAAAACCCGTGAGGATTGTTGACCACGTAATTTGTATGAGGCAACAGTGTAAACTGCCTATCTGAAATTAATGCAATTTTAGGCGGTGGTAATGGTGAGCAGAGATCTGAGAAAGTAATCATTTCAGCATTTGTTCCCCAGCCCTTGCACTCCTTGGGCTTCTGCAGACACAACAGACCATGTCCTGTTGACAGTGTTTCTGGATGGACCATGAAAAACCTTGACAAACTGTCCGAAAGTGTTGTCCTGGTTTGGGAGGCATTAGAAAAGTCTTTCTTGAGGACGTGATGAAAATGAACCAGGGATAGAAGCAGTGAGGCAGCATATGCAATGTTTCTCTCTTCTAATAGAAGTGTTTGCAGAACACAGCCCACACCCGATCTATCAGCAACTCCCATTGTATCTTTCCACAAAAGAAATCAATAATCTGGTTATTTCTCACTGCCCCTTCTGCTACCATCCAAGCCTAATACAGCCCCTCTTTCCTGGATCACTGCAATAGCCTCCTCTGAGATCTCTCTGTTCCCACCCTGGTGCCCTCCACAGAGAAGGCTAGATAGTCCTATTTAAATATAACTCCAGTGGCTTCCTGTTTCATTCAGAGTGGAAGTCAAAGTCCTTATAGAGACGTCCAAGGTCTTTCTTGGCTGCGTTCCCATTGCCTCTCGGTCTTGTATCTGCTTCTACACGCCTCCTTACTCTGCTCTAGCCACATGATCTCACCTACAATTAGAAAAAAACAAGGCAGTTCTCCCATTTCAGAGCTTTTACACCCATGTTTACCTCTGAGTAGAACATACTTTGCCTAGAGACTTGTACTAATTGTGCTATTGTGTCCTTTAAACCGTAACTTAAATATTACATTCTCAGATCTTCCCAGCCATCTTTTAAAAATTGCAGCGACCTTCCCACAAAATAAATCTGAGGCTTTGTTCATTGCTTGACTTTTCACTGAAGCACTTATTACCATGTAATATTCCATATAATTTATTACCAATGATACCAATGATATTTGCCTCCCACACCAGATAGGCAGGGATTATCTATTTCACTCATAACTGTATCCAGTGCCCTTGACAATGTATGACATAGAAAACAGCCAATATGCATTTGTGGAACACACAGATACTTCAAATGTTTTAAAGTGCTGCTCTGATTGAGTCTGGCAGCACTGAGGTAGACATAAACTCTGTCGTATCTGGAACCTACATAATTGAGAACTAATAGCACAAACATATTTCTAAATGGAAGTTGATTGAACTCTGATACCACTGCTGATGGAGACTGACTGGATTTGAACTCCCACTTTCTAGACTTTGGAGGACTGTTGTGGATTTAGTCTGGGTTACAACTTGAGTCAGAATTAAGACCAATAAATATGAAAGGGATACATACAGGCGATAGAGGATCTATAGACCAATTGGAAATGCTTAAGCTGTTTCATGTTTACCTGGAGGTGTGCAAGAATAGACTGTGTGTCTACACATCAGTATGGCTATAAAGGAGAGATCCTGTATTGGATCATCTTCATACCTTTGGGATGCTGGAGCCAAAGGTGTATAATCTCAGTGATCAGCAGATATTTGCATTTATTTTCTCATACTTGGGAGAGGCATTTGGATTTTCTTTTTGAAGAGACAAATTCTCCTGTAAAGGTTCGTTCCCTAATTGACATTCCACTTCCCAGAAATTACCTGATGCTGGGTGATGATTAGAGGCCAGCCAGGGGTAAAGGGACTGATTCCCATGGCAACCAGGTTGAAAAAACAGACCATGAGGAGAATTGTCAGAAACAAGCTACATTGGCATTATAAATAGATATTTAATTCATTGAGATAGTTTGTGACGACTCCTGAATTATAAATAGATATTTAATTCATTGACATAGCTTTGACAGTGAGTAACAAAGTTAAATTCCAGAGCGACTCTTTGTCTTTAAGTATTTCACAGTTAACTGACAACTATTTTCTCCCTTCTAATTCTTGCAGAACTGGGTTCTCTCAGTGAAAGAACAGTGTGTGCGAGTGTTTTAAGAAAGCCAACTAAGAGGCCAGTGTCACAATATTTCTCACGATTTGTTTCTCAGGGCAAGGTTTCTGGGGCTTTTTCCTGATTGCACATCAGTACCTCTCTTTGAACCTTGGTGACACAAGAGACCCCAGGTTCAATGTGGACATTTCACAAGAGTCTCTGGCATGTTTTTTTTTTTTTTTTTTTTGGTCCTGCATTTCTAATTTGGAGGCTTCTCTAAATTTCAGTCCGTGTCTCTCTGAGGTTTTCCTCTTTCTCTCCCCCTCCTCAACTCTACACCCCAATCTCTCCCCCTCTCTCAACAGCTAGAACAATCATTGATAGCTTGTACAGCTCTGTCACTAACCTTGACAACATACATTTTGAAACATCTAAAGATCAGAAAACAAAACCAGGCCCCATCAAAGGATTTTTTTTATCCTAAAACCAAGGACTAAGGACAGGCCTCCTTCCAGTTTCAAAAGGCACAGCTTGTGTGAGGGTTAACTATGTAGAGTTTGAGGGCAGAGAGTAATGTTCAGCACAAAGCAACAATTAGGTTTGGCTGGATTCAAATGTAAAAGCACTTTTCAAATGTAAATGCAATTTTTAGAAACACTATAAGAAATTAGTGTAAGCAACTAATAGAATCTCATCAAATGGAAATCAGAGTGGGACTGTGTACTTCTACATTCCACAGAGCTTAATACAAATTAGTATATAATACTCAGCATGTTTCATTCTTAAGGATTAAGGGGAAAGGGATGCATTCTTTTTCATTAACTTCTAGGATAAATAGCTTCCTAATGCAAGGATATAGGAGTTACTTTCTAAACTTTATTGTACCCAGGGTTAAATAACTAACTGTGTGCTCAACCCTTGTGTATTGCTCTATTGAGCAGTGTTTGCTTAGAATTGCACAGTACTGGGGGGCAAGGAATTTTAGGGTCATATGTGAAGGGGTCGTGACCTCCTCTAGGACTCACAAATCAATTCTTCTGAGGTTTTAAACGAGGTTCAAGGAATTAGGTAACTCTCCCCCCCCCAATCAAACACACTAATGTGTACTAAATTCCCATCCATAAAGCAAAGTGTGTGTTGGTGCAGGAAAAAAGATCATAGGTTAAAAGTAAGAGCCAGCTCTAATTTGAGTCCTGGGAGTAGACACTAAGAGGTCCCCTGCGTGCTAACTACCTCCTCACTTCCAGAAATCCCACCACTAGAGACCCACACCTTTGGAGAAATGAACTTTCTTTATAGGGGGTGAAATATCAGGTTTTATTAATTATTCACAATTACTGTTGAATTAGTTAATACTCCATGGTTGTTATTAAATGTCACAAGACATTCTTTGCCAGTTTCGAAGTTCTATAGAGGGCCAGACCTGCTGTTTGAAAGCCTATGAATCTAAAAACAACATAGTGGGAAAAAATTAGTGTAACTTCAGTGTTTGTTCTTCTCATGTTTGACTTGAACAGAACATTGTCATGCAGGGACAGGATGGAGGGCAGCAGAACACCGTGTTCAGCGCACACATCTAAAACTAAGTTGCAAAGCTCTATTTGGGAGCCCTCCCTCCCTCCTCCACCATCAAACCCTTGAACTCCTTTCTCATGTCCTCTTATCATTTCTGCTGAGTTGTAAGTGGGAAACCGACCAAAAGAAGACCACTACCATGTTTTTTTGCAGTTAAATAGTGAATACTCTCTTTATTCAGAAGAATACGTTTTAATAGAATTTCATGCACCAGTAAATCAGTACGGTGAGGAGTTATAGGGGTAAGGGAAACAGTTTGACCTAGTAGAGCTTGCCACTCCAAGAATCCTCTTGACCCAACTCAGGTGGCTAGACTCAAAAAGCAGTAAATGCTGCTGAATTCTAGGGTAAGCAAGTTGGTTTTTCAGGTCTCTGCAGGTAAAAGATAGGAGAGAAAATCTCTTCTAAAGGAGGAGATAACTATATTGGGACTGTCAGTTCCGCTGAGATTCTCTGAGAGGCAGATGAAGGAGAATTGGTGGTGGTTTCTGGTTCTCCTTCTTGGTTACACTCTTCAAGGACTATGGTCTGGTCTCTTCCATCTGTCTCAGAGCCCCTGTATAATGAAAAAAGATAGAAAACTAATGGGGGGCTGGTCCTGAAAACATATTGTAGGGTGGAGCTCAGATGCCAGAAAAGTAATGGGATCATGGACTTTCCAGCAGCACTCCATTTCTGGAATTGAGCTGAGCTGAGTATTTACCTAGTCCGAAGGCGAGGCCACTTCTTCCACTCTACGGCTAGCACTATCCCCAAGGCTACCACAACCACCACAATCAGGGTACTTCGGACAATGTTACCTACAGTGCACTCTTGAGCAACAGGCCCTGTGGTATATAAATAAATGGAATCAGAACTTAGCATAGCAATGTTTCTTTTAATATTATGTTGTCCTCTCTTACCTCCTCAGAGTCACTATGCAAGCCATCTACTGAGCTGTCGAAGAAATTCAGTCGAGGTGCATATGCTGAGACACTCAGACCTCCTTTCTGACGGGCAGGCAGGAAGGCCTTAGATGAATCTATTTCGTATCTCTGAGTGCACCTGAAGTCCTACCTTCGCATTATCTTTACAAACGGTATGATATACTTGAGGGTTCCAACTTCCTGTCTCCTAACTTGACCTATCTTTGTGTGGGTTGTCCTGGAAATCTCAGGAACATCATGACAGGAACTTTCATGGAGGGATTATCCACTCACCTGCTGCTCCAACTAGCTCCAGGGCATCACTGGACTCTGACCAGATGTCAGGGTAGGCCTGCAGACGGTAGCTGCAGCTGTAGTTTCCAATGCCTTTCCCTTCCACATTGTTGATGACAAAGTCTCCATCCTCTGAGAACTGTTGGGGTGCTTCTTCTCCATCATGTTCCAGCACAAATTCAACTCCTGGTAGGGGTCCTCGGCACTGAAGGGTGATGTCCTTCCCTAGTTTGAAGACAGTGCTGGGCCAGGCTGACAGAGAAGGTTTAGGGGGCTTGTCTGCAACCAAAACAAGAGCACAGAGTTAAACAAAGTGGCCCTGAACCCAGCCATCTCTTGTGTTATTCTTTGCCATTAGAAGGCCTAAAACTACAAAATCTAAATGTTTCCTGGGTTTCAGAACCTTACCGGTCACCCAGATCTCTAGAGGGTTGCTGTGATTTGAAGCCGCAAGGGGAGCAGAATCCAGATAATAAACACAGCTGTAGACACCGGAATCCTGATCCCTCACCACTGGCATCCAGAAGTCAGCTCTGTACCCACTTGGCTTCTGTTGCTCTAAAGGCTCTTGAGTCCCCTCCTTCAAAAGGACAAATGTTGAATCTGGCAGTTCCCCTTGACATTGAAGAGTCATGTTTTCTCCAGGGGCTACCATGGGACCAGGTTGAACTAGCAGGCTGGGCTTAGGAAGTAAACCTGCAAGAAATGAACTGCTCATCAGAGAGAAGCCATTTTAGAGTCTATTCCTCCCTGACCTCCCCTAGTCTCTCATGAGCCAGTCAATCTGATCCTTTCTACACTACAATGCCCACTTCACAGTCTCATCCCCTTACCCGTGACTATGAGTTCCAGAGTGTTGCTAGGCTGTATCTTGATAGGGCTGATCCAGTCAGGGTGGTAACAGCAGCTATAACGACCTATGCTAGCACCAGATATATTGGTAATAGGGAATGCTCCTTCGTTGCTGGTAGACCCCCAAAGCTGCATTGAAGTGGCTTCTCCTTCTTTGTGCAAAATGTACCCAACTCCATGAACTGGTCCTTGGCACCAGAGAGTAACATTCTGTCCCATAGTGACCACAGAACTAGGCTCAGCAGACAACCATGGTCTGGGGAATGTGTCTAGAAAGAGAATAATGATGAATAAGGTGTAAGTATGCAACCTTGTTACTCCCACACTACGATAATTGATTTTCCTTGAATCCCCTCCATAGTTTGGCCTGCCCTCCTAGAAGAGATCAACCCCCTTAGTCCATACTCCAACTGATCCTATCCCAAGCCCTTTTTTTGTCTGTCCTTACCAGTCACCCAGATCATAAGGGGCACACTACGGTATGAGCCTCTGTTCGACATGGTTGTCTCATAGTAGATACAGCTGTAGTTTCCAGAGTCCTCTGCTCCAACAGTGTGAAGGAGGAAGTCAACTGAGGTCCCCGAAGCGCTCTGGAACTGTAAGGGAGCATGAGTACCCTCCTGTAAGAGGGCAAACCTCATGCCCTGAAAAGTTCCTTGGCAGCGTAGTGTCACATTCTTCCCAGGAAGCACCACTGGGCCTGGCTGTGCCAGGAGAGTGGGTTTCGGGTAGTATTCTAAAAGGAAAAAGATTATAATATAAGAAAAGACTGCTCCCCACATTTTGCAAGTAGCCTTTATAATGTTGTTATGGGAGATGATATATGTTTATTGTAGAAAATTAGAAAATGTAATAAAAAACTAATGAAGAAAACATAATTTTACCAGCTCAAATATAACTATTTTCCCACTTGTGTTTTAATACATGACTATGTCCTTGGAGCTGAGACTATTTATGTAATTGAGACCCACTGTACTCAGAGTTGGAGAATCTGATATGTTTATATTATAAACACTTTCCTATGACGTTAAACACCCTTTGAAACGATCATTTGTAATGGCTGTCTAACATGCACCTGACGTTTCAAGGTTTTCTCCGATTCTCTGAGGGCCATCCAGCCCACCAATCCCTGACAGCTCAGTTCAGGCAAAAGCAGACCTTGAACTCAAAGCTCAAGGCCAAGCTTCAAAGGACTATTTTAGAAAGCAGGCAACTTGAGCTTGGTTCTTGAATTGGCCACCCCTATCTACCTCACTATTTTTTTTTTCAGAGGTGAATTTCTGCCCCCCCCCACTTCTTTGTCTTCTCTTCTTGTGATGATAACATGAACAGCTGTCCTCCTTGGACAGTTCATCATGTGCTGAGCACTACCCCAAGAATGTTCCTGTCCTTTACAGAACACATTTTCCCCCGCCCCACTGGCAGCCCCTCCAATCACTCTCCTAGGGTCAATACTATCTCCACCAAGACTTCCCCTCTCCCTAACCTGTCACAATGAGCTCCACAGGGTCGCTGGGCTCAGACCAGATGGAAAAGTCATAATAACGACAACTATAGTTTCCCCCATCACCAACGGCCACTGAAATGACCATAAAGTGAGCTGCACTAGACCCTGGAGTTCCCCAGGCTGGGTCACTCGATGCAATTTCATTGTCATCCTTGTAAAGAATGAAGCTCATGTGCTCATGGGAAGTGGAGCAAGTGAAAGTCACTCGGGCACCAGGAGTGACCACAGGACTGGCCCACGTCTTGAAGAAAGGCTTCGGGTACACTTCTAGAAGAGAAAAACAAAACATTACAAAACCAAATCAAGAAAACAGGAAACAAATACAGGAAATGTTGGTTTGGGGAAGCTGTTCTCTATATGCATTTTCATAAATAGTTGTATTAATGTTTTTGTTTGGTTTTACAGGTATCCCTCATCCAGTCTCTCCTTGCTTCTAGACGAATCCAAATCCTCGCTGTCACTAGAACAGGCAAGGGAGGCTGTTGAAGGGGTAAACTTGCCTGGAACTCTATTAGTTAGTTCTCTGAGCCTGAGTTTGCCCATGTGGATAAGAGAAGGAAATAGTACCCACTTCACCTCTCTTCAGGATTTCCTCTATAGTTAAATGAGGCAATCAATGGGAAAATAATCAGAAAAATTAAATCACCCTCCACAAACCCAAGCTATTAATAACAATTATGTCTATTAATATCGTGCAGCCAGAGGCCCTGGCACTCCCAGCGCCACGCCTGCCTGGCTCTAAGATTGGACACAGGCTCCTAGTACCAGCAGCAAAATTTGTGGGGGTGATAGGAGTGTCCAACGGGCACTTTCTGCCGCTCCTCCCTCACATACTCTCTTCAGCTCTACCTTTTATGACCAGCTCCAGGGGCTCACTGGGTTCAGACCACTTGAAGGGCTGCATTTCGGTGTGTGTACGGCAGCTGTAATTGCCCTCCTCTTTATCTCCCATTCTTTGAATTGTAAAGAAGGCTTCTCTACCAACGGCACCAAGTTGCTGGACAGGTTCCTGCTCTCCCTTCTTATACAGAGCAAAGCCCAAACCCTCCAGCCATCCTTTGCATCGGATCTGCAGTTCCTGGCCCCGGATTGGGAGGGAAGCCGAAATGACAGGTTTGGGAAGGATGTCTAGAAAACCAAAATGGAATGACAAGGGAGTCAAAAGTTTGCAAGTGCCCAAGATGGGACGCTCAGAGTTACTTTACAAACAAACGAAATGCATTCTGAGGAGCCCTGAGTTTCCAAATCGGTCCCTTTCACACTTTTCCTCACCCCTCCCCCATCCTCTCCTCCTAGCCGCACAGAGGTCCCAGGAGCACTGGGGATCACTCCGGAGGATCCTCTGTCTTCGCTTACCTGTTCCTACTAGTTCAAGTGCTTCACTAGGCTCCGACACAGCCATCTCCTCCCATGAATGGCAATGGTAACTCCCGGTGTGGCTGTGGGTCAGGGCGCCAAGGGGGAAGGCAGCCCGGACCTGCTCCGAGGCCGGGCGAGTTGCAATCCACCCGGTCCCGTCCTTCAGTAACACAAACTCCTTAGTTGAGCTAGAAGGGCTTCTGCACCAGAGGGTTAAGTTCTTCCACGGGGCCAGAGGGAAGTTCGTCTCTGCCCACAGTTCAGGCTTAGGAGTTGGCATGATTATTTCTAGAAACAGCAGAGTTAATGAAGCCTTCCTCCTGGCATTCTCCTTCCCCCTTTTCCTTTCTGTTGAAGCCCCTACCCAGCTCCTCACCCCACCCCCCTATGCCCCTTTCAGTCAAAATCTTTTCTTTGCTATCTTGCGTCTTTCTTCAGGTGCTGGCTGGGGAAAGGGGAAGCTGATGTCTCAGCTGAGCCTCACAAACATACAGGAGCCTGAGGGAATTTTTTACAGGCAGAAGGATAGATTTGGAGGCTTAATTTTGCCAGTAGCTTTAACAAGTGCCCCTTCCTGGCTGTCCTTCCCTCCCAACCAGTCACTCCCTGGGCACTGACACTGACACTCTGTAGTTATTTCGGATCTCCAGAGAGGAATGTCCCAGTCTGGAGCAGGAAAAAACTCACCAATCTCTTCTGCCAGTGCCCCACTGCACAGTCCTGCAAAAGAAACCATTGTCAGCCTCTGCCCCCTCCTCACCAAGACCACCCTCAAGCCTGCTGCCAGGCTCCTGGCCCAACGCTTTGTACTCACCACAGCAAAGAACGGCCATGAGTATGAAGAGCATGGCGACCCCTTGAGCTGTTCCCAACAACCAGGCTTCTCTAGCGAGACCAGAAAAGAGATGAGAGGAGTTGCTGGGATTAAGGGGAGGGCGGAGAGAAGGGGGCGGCAATTTATGTCATTGGCTTACTCACTACCCAATAGGGACTGGGTATGGCCAGGATAATGGGATCTGATCTTTTCTGACACCGATGACTTTTGTTTTTGAGGCCCTAACCACCTACAAACCCCTTGCACTTTCAGGACCTGCATGCTCCTCATCCCTGCCCCTCCCACAGTATATATATTTTTTTATCTGTTTCCCATGGCCCCTGATTAGGTTGCAAATGAGATGTCGGATGGGGAAATGCTTTTGTATCTCCAGTTCTCAGAACCCCTGGAGCTCAACAGCTCTGGGTGGTTGGGTGTGGGGGGTGGAAAGAGCAACCTTGAGTGTTTCTCAGTCATCAAGTTTAAGTTTGGAAGCAGTTGTTCCTATGGCAGGACTGGTCTTCAGACTGACCTGCCTCACCTGCCTTTGTTATGGAAGGGTTGCCTAGGCAGCCTTGATGAATTACCAGAAGACTGCCTGTCAGTGCCGAGCTAAGCCTGTCAGAGAGTGGTATCTCTCTCCCCCTCCCTAGATTGTGACCACAAATGTGGAGCACTGTTGTTGGGCTCTGCTTGCTGTACAATTAGGAGGTATAAAGCCAAAGTTCAACTGGCAGTTTTTTCTTAGGAAACAGTGGCCATTCTCAGCCTTTTCCTCGTCAGAAAAACAACTTTTCAAGCTGCTCTCTATGAAATCTGGATTCTGATATTTTTCTTTGCTGCAATGGTCTTGGAGGAGGGTGAGACACATGAAGTTATATCTTTTTTAATCCTACTAGGAGGTTAGCCTAAAGCATTTGGAATTTAGGGTAGAATCTATAGAACAGTAAAATTTGATCTCACTGAAACTGTTTGAAAACTCCAAGGGTGTTTTTTTTTATTTTATTTTTGTCTTTTTGTTGTTTTGTTTTGTTTTGTTTTCCAGAAACCATAGGTGGCTCTCAACTTGTTGCCCTGGCACTCAGCAGAAACATAGACACACATAGTCATAGTGATCATCCATTGTGTATTAAATTTCCCAGACACACAAAGGTGGCAGAAGGGGACACCCAGAAGCAGAGGGTGGAGGGAAGTAGGCACAACATTTGGGGGAAGGCCTGCCTGGTTAAGATCTGCCATTTCTCTTTACATTGTCAACTGGAATATCCTTAGAAAACCATGGGGATTAAGGAGAGAAATCAATGGTCCAAAGGACACTGGAGAATCAAATAGCAGGAGGATCTTTGGGGCAATTTTCAGGCTAGAGGAAAGAGTCAGATTCTCAGGCTCTATATCTTGTCTTATCAAATGCCTATTCATGTTAAAACTATATTCTAAGGATGATCTGCACAGATAATAGGAGTCCAGAGTACCAGAAAAACTGGTTTCTAAGGAACCTTGAATGGGCCAAAATATTTGCTGTAGCTCTTGAAAGTGTGTGTGGAAGGAGGGTAAAGTGAAAAGATGAGATGGGAATTAGATAACCTGGAAGACAGAAGAGCATAGATCCTTACAAGAGAGCATGTTCACACAATATCTATGGGGAAGACATCTATGATGTCTTGTGGACAGAGTTGTTTAAGGGGAGATTTGGGACATTGTAGGAGGTATAGAGGTCAGGGAACATGGTTCTGATTATTTCTGTAGCCTCTGAAAACTACACTTGACTCCACTTTCCAGCTTGGGAAATGACCCCTCTGCGAGGTGAAAGAGAAACAAATGGAATGAGAATGCCTTGACCTGTAAAGCCTTGAGGCTGGAGAGAAATCTAAGAGTGCATCCCTGTGGCTTACTGCCTCTGTGGAGTAGCCCATTCTGGAGACTAGGCGAGCACACAATCAGCTCCTTGGGAAACAACAGGCAGAGAGAAAACAGTTACCTGAATCTCAGTCTCCGACATTTCCACCGTATCCACAGCACTAGCAGCAGCAAGGAAACAATCTGGACAGATAAGGACATCCTGAAAGCTTCATTCGGAATGGAATTCCAGGTGAGGAAGCCTGTGACCAGAGAAGACCAGAAGCGAAAGTCTTGCTGGGGATAAGGTCAGACAGATAAATTCATGGTGGGGGAGAGGAGCTGGTTACTTGGAAAGCTCCTCTTTAAAAGCTTGGGATAGATGTGCTCTTTCTTTTCATGGAGTCTTCAGAATATCTTGCTCACTGCTTTGAATTATTGTAGAACACCAAGGGAAGTATGGCCTAGACACATGGGTCCTGACTTCCAAGCCCACCCTCCCCGTCCTGTATATTTCTGGGCACTACTTTAGGATCCCAGGATATGGAAGGATATTCCTATGAGAAGTTATCCTCTCACCTTCTGGCCCCACCAACTTCAGAGGCTCACTGCGATGTGACCAGATGTTAGTGTGTGCCTCAATATAATAGCTGCAACTGTAGGTCCCTGTGCCTTGTCCTTCAATGTCAGTGATGATGAAGTCTCCTCCATCTACTGAGAATTTTTGGAATGTTGTTCTTTCTTCCCATTCCAAAGAAAATTCAAGTACTGGATGAGATACTCGGCACTGAAAGGTGATGGTCTTTCCTACTTTGAACACGGAACTGGGCCAAGCTGAAAGGGAGGGTTTGGGGGGCTTATCTGAAACCAATCCAGAGACCACAGTTAGAGTGACATTGAGCTAAGCACCCTCTCCCCTGCCAAATGTTTTTGAGCTCCCCATTTGGGCTTCTCTTTCTTTTCACTTACATTTGATAATTGACTTCAAGCCTGTGTGTTTAGAGTTCTTCCCCCCTCTCCTTGGTTCTCTAAACAATACTGGTTCCTACTTTCAATCAGGAAGACCTCATACCTGTAAGATCTCGCTGGCTTGAAGGAAAATAATTTTTTTCATGAGTCACAGTGGGTCTGGGCTTAAGGTGAATCCTGAGAGAAGGTCCCTGAAGGATGTAGAAAGTCCTACACCACCCTCCTAATGTTTTCTTTTTAGCTTGTAGCTTTAAGAAAGCGCAAGAGCCACTAGGACCCCCTTAGAGCACAGCAACAATGATAAAAGCAAACAGGTGACAATAACATTAAAGCCAGTTGGGATCACTTGCCTACAACCATCAGCTCCACAGTGTTGTATGTTTCCATCTTAATGGACGTCTTCCAGGTAAGAAAATACTGACAGCTATAAATGCCAGCATCCTTGTAGGTCACATTCTTGAGGAAGAATGATTTGTTGCCAGTGTTGCTGGTGGCATCCAGAAACTGAAGGGGTCTCTCTTCTCCCTTCTTATAGAGTGCAAGCCCCACTCCATCCATCAGTCCTTGACATCTCAGGCTTACGTTTTGACCCATTTGAACCACAGGACTGGGCTGAACAAGTAGCCAGGTCTTGGGGAAAGTGTCTAGGACGAGACCCAAAACACAAATAGCCAATGGTAGAACTTTCCCCTCCTTCCAATACTTAGGGCTATTTTCCTTCTCTGTCTTCCCATTTGCACTTTGCAAATCCCCCACTAAGCTGAACAAAGTCTGCTCCTTCCACCCACTGTTAACCATGGCCAAGTGACTAGGTGCAAGGAGGGAGAGGGAATCAGATGAGGATTTATGACCTGTTCCATAGCACACCCCTGTCTTACCAGTCACCCAGACTTTCAGGATATCACTAAACAGTGAGCCTCTGTATGACCCATCATAGTAAAAACAGAGATAGTGCCCTGTATCCTGGATCTTCAGAGCCCGGAAGTAGAAATATGCCTCATTTTTTATTGGCTTCTTGTGGTAAAAAGATTTCTTCAAGTCTTCCAACCTCATTAAAGCAAACGTCATTCCATATATTGGCCCTTGGCACCTGAGACTCAGGCTTTCTCCAGGTGCCAGGATGGGCCCAGGATGGGCTGTCAGAGTTGGTTTGGGGTAGAGACCTAGAAGGGAAGAGACCCTTAAGTTACAGTTTGGCCAATTCTTCCCTAGTCTACTTTTAGTCTCCTAGTTTCTTCAGACAAAAGTGGTAAGTGGAATGTAGCCTTCCCTCCTATTTCCTTTGATTTATGCCTCCTTGCGTATGTAGTCAAGGGTAAGTTCACTTATAGTCTTTCCCTCTCATCTGACTTTATTAGCTCTACTGTGAGCTCAACCAGGTATAGGTGCTTGCCTCAGGGGACTGTCTACACTCATAATGCCCTGTATCTTTGGGTCTCTGAAATGACAAGTATAGTTCTTCCCACAGCTAGAAAATCCACACCTATAAAAATGACTTTGATTTCATCTTGTTGAGCAAAACTTTCGCTGAAATATTGATGAGAACATCTGAACACATTAATCTTACCTTAAACTCTACTTCCAACCTCAAAACATAAGGCTGGAGGAGGCCAATAGGGAGGGAGATTTGGGGCAATAACACAGTAAGCCAATGAGATCTGGTAATAGGGCCCACCCTCATTTCCATGGGTTGTTTTACTAAGGTGGTTGTACTAATAAACTTCAGCTCTACACAACTCCATCTTATCCCCCACTCAAATCCCAGGCACACCAATTCATCCACTATGATAAGATCAGCCCCATCACATACTCATGGAAGCTTTTTGGATGTGTCGTGAATCATGCCAGTCTAAGGGTACTGAGTGTAAAGAATATTAAATCCCTGCCAGCATAACACTAACAGACAAGTGGGAAATACTGGTGAACACTAATTACAGAAATACGTGTTAGTGGGATCTACGTTGGAAGGGTATGTGTACAACAAGTATCCATATACACCGGTTAAACAGTCTTTTGTACTTTGATCCTCAAGAAAAAGCTATATTAATAAAATTATTATCTACCATTTATTGAGAACTTATATGCCAGGCACTGTACATGTTATGTAGGTAAATCCTCACAACAACCCTGTGAGGTAGGCATTACTCTTATACCGATTTTGCAGATCATGAAACTGAAGCAGAGAGTGGCATTATACAATAGATAGATACTGTTATCCTGGGTTAGAATGGAGAAAACAGAAGCACAGAGAAGTGACATGACGTGCTCAACATCACACAGGGAAGCAGTGTCAGAGGTGGAACTAGGAATCCGGGTACTTTCTGTAGCATCACAATTTCCCTGGATCTAGGTTGTTTGCTGTGGAAATTACATAAATGTAGACAATTCCATCTGGAATCATCCAGGGCATGGGATAGAGGAGTTGAAGCTGGAGTGTGTGACTAGTATTTGGACCTTCGGAGGAGTTTCCTTCTGTGTTTGGAGCTTGGTGCTGCCTTTACTGGCTCTATTGATATGGGACAAAGTAATCTTTCAAGCCATTTCTAAAATATAAACTATTACTTTCTTTGTCATTTGTTTATTTTTCATCAGTGAGAATAATGATTCATTCTACTTCACACCCTTAAATATAATCATCACAAATACACTTCAACTTCTAAGGAATCAATTTTAAGACTGCACTGGCAATGCCTGGCACATATTAGGTGCTCAATAAATATTGGATGAATGAGTGAATGAACAATAATCTACAAGTAAAGAACAATAAACCTGTGATAAGATGAAGCTACTGAATAGATGGCTAGGCTCACAAACAGACCAAAGGGTTATCTGCTTTAAAGCATGTGTGATTCTAATTTGGAGCTCAGGAACATGTCAAATGACTGCCTCACCAATCTTGTAGGGCCTAGAAACTGGCTGAGGCAAGTAATATCAAAAATTTTTGCTCAACCAGCCATGATCCCTGGGATAACAATTGTCAGATGCCAGCAACCATAGCCACACCCACCTGCCACCACCAGCTTCAGGGGATTGCTGGGCTCTGACCACAGAGTGGGGAGCATCTGGATATGAGTGCGGCAGATGTAAACCCCTTCATTCTCAGGTGCCAAGTTGTCAATGGAGAATATGGCCATTGTCCCAGTTGGGACTTGGTAATCTACGGGCTCTGTGTATCCCTCTTTAAACAGCATAAATACCAAATCCTGAAGCCATCCATGGCAGAGGATGTTAACATTGCATCCAGGAAGAGGGGGGGTCTCTGCCTGGATCCAGAAGATGGGCTTAGGAAGTTGGCCTGTAAAGAAAGAATGAACTGATTTGAGTTAGAACAAGGAGAGTGCTGCTTTGACTTGAGGACAGGAGCCTTTGGCTTTAGATGAGCCTTCCCAGAACCACTCTTCTTTGCCCCAGCCTTCCACAGCTGCATCCTCTACATGCATTGTCTGATACAAAGCAGGCACTCAGATGCCACGTGTGGAGCACATACATGCATGCATTAGAAGTAATTCAACAAACTCTTCTCTGCAGTGGTGATTTTGAGTCCCAAGAGTGGGAAAGGATTCTTAAGTATCTAGCTTTGTCATCTCACCTGGTGCTTCTAACTCTAGAATTCTACTGGGTTTCGACCAGCCTTTCTCCTTCCAGTAGCAGCACCGATAAAGACCTGCATTGGACTCAGTAAGGGCACCTATAAAGAATGAAACTTGGAAGGTCTTGTAAGGAGGACGGATCCAGGTCATCTGTGTGTTATCCTTCAGCAGCAGGAACTTGCTGGATACCCGAGAGGGGCTTCTGCACCAAAGTGTGATGTTCTCCCAAGGGGCCTGGGGGTAGTTGGATTCTATCCAAAGCTCTGGTTGAGACTCCACTGCTGTTATTCCCCAAAATCACAAAGATACCAGCAGTCAGTCCTCTCCCTCCCGCAAAGTGCCTCACAGAATGCCTGAAAATTGTCTCTAACCCGCCCAAATGCTGACTTTTGCCTTGCTGTGGGGGGTGGGAGTGTCTGCTCATATAAGGGTTTGGGACAGAGATGCTAGGGCATTTGTTCAAGGAACCCAAATGAACAGGGGAATGAGCTGCCTTCTAATGAGAGAAAAAGCAATGCTTCACAGTTCTTGGGAAAGGAAGTCATGATGGAAGGAGCTCTGATTTCCAAGCAGACCAATCTTGCTTGGGTATCTCAAGGCCATGCAGACAGGCTAGTTCCTTATAATCTCAGGCAGGAAGGCACTTACCCATTGAGGTCATACCCAGACTGAGCCCTGGAAAGAGAAAATGGTAAAGGAGAGACTCAGCAATCTCTTCCACCTCCCCCAGGAGCCTGCTCACAAGAACTTCTCTTAATAGGATCACTTGCTTCTCACTCCTTCCTTGTACTTACAAATGCAACCAAGCAAGAGAGTGAAGGTCCGAAGCATCATGGCCCCCTGCTCTGGCCTGTCCAGGGCTGTGGGGCCTCTGGTGCAGGATGTGTACTCCGAGTCTTGAAGGCTTGCTTCTTAAAAGATAGTAAAATCTAAAAGAAGAAATTTTCTTGCTCAAGGACTAGTTCTGCTCTTTCAAGTTGAGGTGAGATCACTGCATTACTCTCGACAACCTTGCATTCCACTGGTTCACAGGAACCTAGCTTGTTAATAAGGCCACTTGTTGCTTTCCTTGCCTTGACCCTTTTCTGCACTTGCCCATCTCTCCTCTCAAGATCTTTTCCTGGGATCCAAGACATTATTTTAGTTGAAATGTTTATTTGTCCCTGAGATTCCAAAGGCACAGAAAATTACCTTAATCAAGCCAGAAGAACCCCTACTGAGTGGGGAAAACGGAACATGCTAAGACTCACCTTTTAAGATCCTTTATTCAGATATCTGCACACAAGCAAGCACACACACACACACACACACACACACACACACACACACACACACACACACACCTGAGTCATCCAAAGACTTAGTAAAGAAGGAATTACTGCTGCCCCCATTTTGTTGCTGAGGCAAATGGAGTTTAGGAAGGATACATAATTTGCTGAAAGTCAACATATTAAATAAAAATTACAGTTCATGTTTAACTCCAAGGCTGGCACTCAAATATCCAGAGGCAGCACCTTCTCTCACCCCATCTTCATCTTCCATCATCCTCCCATTTCCTTAGAAGGACTGGTCCTTCTAAGGAGTGCTTCTGATGCACTCTTGTAGCTTAACCCCAACACTTAATACCCTATTTTGAGCAGGTGTTGGTTAATCCAGCTGCCCAGATAGTAAATAAAAGTGTAAACTATCCCTCTTTAGAACTTGTCCTTAGTATCTAAGCAGCTTTTTCACTACCTCTGAAGAAAATGGGATTGTTTGAATTTTAAGGAACGTAACAAAGATACTTGAGTTCCGAGAGGTCTTCTCATTTCCCAGAAGTCATTACCAACCAAATATATTCCATATACATGAAGTGGATCTTCTCCCCTCTCGCTGCAAAGTAACCTTTTGCTAAGGGAAGGTGTATCCTCACAGCACAGACTCTGGCGAATTCTCCTTCTTGAAATCTCTACTCATAGTACGAAACCTTGCCTGATCTGAGCTGTTTGACCTTAGCTCAGTTGGAGTGAGGGATAGGTAGCTTCCACAAGGGAGAAAGAGAATGACTTAATTTCTCTAAACTTACCGTAGACTGACAGCCTCTAATATGGTCTAGCCGTAAGAGAGAACAAAATGGAGGAGCAGAAAGATACATTTTCAAAACACCTTGGCGGTAGACAACAAGTTGACACGGAGAGATTCAAGAAGAGCTGGGCCCTGTTTTTTATTTATTTGTATTGAAGGATGCTTAATTTAATTTCTGAACTTTTCTTATGTTAGTGGGGAAATAATATGTGCTAGCCTTCTTGTTTGGGTTACAGAAAACTTGTGTACAGTGCCAGGCATGCTGTGTATATTTCATGTAAACAGGTGTATTTTGTCCCGTTTTTCAAAGAGGGGTATACGTTTGGCATAGCACCCTAATGTGACTCTTCCCATCTCAATTTCTAGAACCCCTTGTCACCAATTTTCTCAGCGCCAGGCCAAAGTTTGGACACCACCCTGTTGCACTGTTTTCCCTTGGCGCACTGGGCCAGGATCTAGTAGGGGAAGCTAGGTTCTTTGTGCTAGAAGAGTTCAACCTGGGATTGCACCCAGGAAATGCCATCTGAGGATTCAGCCTTACCACATAGACATCAGGGTCTTGCCTATTGGCAACTGGAGTGAATCAGAAAAGCTGAATTTCTCAGCATGGCTGACCACTCCTCAATCATTTGGGGATTTTTTTTTTTTTAAGGTACCTTATCACTTCATCCAAGATGATGAATCTTTATGCCCAGGGAACTTGGGAACAACCCTGAGGTTCAAAATTGACCACGCCCATTTTGCCCTTTCACCTCACCCCCAACTTATGCAGTTGAGGCCGTTTTTTTTTTTTTTTTTTTTTTTTTTTTTTTTTTTTAAGGGTCCTCTTGTACTCTACCCCTGGCACTTTCCCCACCATTAGGCAGCGTCGCAGTGTTTTCGAGGGTGATATATCCGAAATATCTAATGGCTAGCCCCCTTCATAGCTTTAAGGGCTCCAGAAATCAAAGGGGTTGGGCTCCGCAGGGTGCCGGGTACAAACAAGCTTTGCTTAGGGTTTGGAGGGAAGACTGAGAAAGGAAAGAAGAGATATCTACATTTCCCAGAGATTCTCATCGAGGCGGGGCTGCGATCGGGGGAGAGAAGGAGAAAGGCAGAGAGAAAGGGGGTGGGGGGAAAGACTGGGGAGCAGTTTGATTTACGGCAATTAATCACAGCAGGGGGACTCTTTCGGGGTTTTGTTTAGGATTTTGTGGCCAGTAATTAATCTTCAGCCTCTGGACTATGCGCTCATTTGCAGGTACTTACGGTAGTTGAAGGCCCGCTCCGAGGTTGGAGATTCTCCAGAGAGCTCCTCCAGATGCAGCGAACTGCCGGGCATGGGAAGAGCTGTCTAAGGACTGCCTCTCCGGCCCTGAGCCCCGCCTCCCTCTCTCCCCCACCCGCCTGCCATCCCGCCCTAGCCACCTCCCCGTCCCTCGCTTGGCTCCCAAACCCACCTACACCAACTCTGCCTAGCACCTGCAGTCCTCTGACGACCAGGATTGGAACGCCCCTCCCAGCTCCCCGCCTCTCTCCCTACTCCCTGCAGAGGTTGCCTGTGCCAGAGTCAGGCCCCTGCCCCCCGCCTGTCGCTCAGAGCTTCATTTGGTCACTGTATCCTGGAGGGGAGATGGCCAGCTCCCAAGACAGCTGAAGCTGTAGATCCACCTCACCAGCTCTCCTGTGCTTTTAAAGTGATCTCGGGTCTTCATCTGCTCCTTAACTGCCCCTGCATTCATAAATGTCTACACAATAGTTGAAACGCCTATTGTGTGCACTTTTGACCCAGGCCCTGGGCATTTCTAACCTTCACAGCAATCAGTAATATCTTCTGATGAGGAAACAGGCGCTTTCAGAGGGTTAGTAACTTGGACAGTCTTCAAAGTCCAGTTCGGGATAAAAGCCCAGGCTTTAAAGACATGTCACTTCAGATTTCAGTTCAGGGTCTACATTTACTAGCTGTGTGAGTGACCCCAAGCAAGTGAGTTAAATTCTCCGAGGCCCACTTCCCCTGTATTTTAAATAAAATAGAAGAGCCTGCTTTACAGGGCTTTAATGGGTAACTTAAGTAAATCTCTAAGTACCCACAGGCCTGGCACACAATAGGTTCTCAACATGTACTATCCGTGGCCATTGCCACTTCTACCTACCATTGTTAATCTGTAAATTCCTCCTTAACTGCCTTAGAGTAGTATGGTTTTGAGGATATAGAGCAGTGTTTTGAAAAATTTGTTGATTATAAAATATTTTTCAAATTTTACTTTGTGTGTGAATGTGTGAGGGGAAGAGATGGAGAGCTACCAGGCCATGACACTTATCACAGAACATGTGTAGAGGGTGGAGGACTTCAGGGCTCTGTTCATAACTTGTGAATTGTTGAATCAGGGTCTCTCTTACTGTGTCCATCATTGCACAGCTTATTCCAGACCAGCTGGTGTTCAAGCTTCTCGATAATTCTCCTATCTCCACCTCCCATCTCACTGTGGGAACACTGGGATTACAAACTTCCGCCATCCATATAGTTTTTAACGTGGATTCTGAGGACTGAAGTCAAGTCATTAGATTCAAGCAGAAAGAACTTTTACCCACTGAGCCATCCATGTGGCTTCATGAAGGCATTTAAAAAATGAAAATGTATGGGTGAGACACTAACGCTGGCTGTTGACATATAATTGTAATGAGATTAAAGTATGGCAACTAATGAGCTCAGTGAACAATTGATAAGAAATAGCCAAAGTTTCCTTCACGTGCATTTTACCTTCATAAGATATCTCGAGTAATCTAATGGAAATCGGTTCATTTCAAAAAGAAACTATGGGAAAACCAGACACTGCTTTTAATGAAACCATTTGAATGGCATCGCTTCATGAAACAGGAGATGGTAGTTGCAGGTTCCTGGCATTCTTAGATCCTACGTGGCATTTCAAATTGCAGATTGTTGTGGAAATGTTTAGCCATACAAATATAAATACGGATTTCTAGAACAATCATTTAACTTCTCTGAACATCATTTTTCTTACTTGAAAAGTGGAGATAATAATTGAACCCACTACCATACAAATTTTTGTGGAGGATTGAATAAGATCATTACCTAGGTACAGGGATATAGCAAGCAGCCTTTAATTGAGCATGTGCTTGTTAAGTAGCTCTTTGTGGCAGGCATTGTTCTGGGCTCTGAAGATCCAGAGAGACGTTCCTCTTACAGAGCCTGTAATGGAACCATACGTAACTCACGGTAGAGAATGAGTACTAAGTGGCAGAGGAGTGTTGAGAATCTGAGTGCGTCGTAACTGAGAAGAGCAGCAAGTTGTGCATGCTAGCCATGCTCTGAGAATTGCAAGCAGGTTGCTGGTACTTTGTGCCTCAACTAGGGCACTTGTTTCAGGGAAGACAAAGAGCAAGGGTTTTGAACACTTGAAGAGACAAACCTGGACAAATATGGTGTTGTTTGGAGCATGATAATAACCATTACTATCTGTGAGACCGGAAACACCATATCAATAGTTTTTGGAGACAATTATCCTTGGCTGGTTTGGAACCCACTGTGTAGACTATTTTGGCTTGGAATTCTCAGTGATCTGAGCCCTTCTGTCTCCCAAGTGCTGAAATTAAAAGCCTGGGCCAACCACATCCAGTCCTACCATATAAAATTTTCAAATACCATGATAGTACCAGGCACTGAGTGTATCAGTTTCACCTCATTTAATTCCCACAGCTACCCAAGGAAATAACTATCATTAAGAAGCCCATTTTACAGACTAAGAAACTGAAAACAGATATTAAGCAAACTGTCTAAAGCTCAGTAACAGAGCTAGAATTCAAATCAAGGCAAACTGTACACAGAGTTCCGTATTCTCAACCATTACCTTATGTCACTTCCGCATCAAACAACTAGAATGACAAAAACACACAGGTGGGAAAGTGCAGTGTGTCTTATAAAATCACCAGTCAAATGCACTGTTAATAATGTGAGAAGAAGGTAATGTGCTGTTCCCCAGTTCTATGCAAGTCCCTGGGCAGAAGCTTCTACTCTTGGACCAGCATCCTGAATCTAGAGCCCAGAATCAACCTATCTGGCTGTGGAATCCTGAGAAGGTCCTGGAGCTGCATGCATGCAAATAGCACTCACTCTAGCCTTTTGCTCCAGGACACTATGGAGTCTTGAAAATGTTTATTATTCAGGCTTCATAGAAGCCCCTCATTCAGACCATGGCTGGCAATTGAGATGCCAGAAACTCCGTCTCTAGGCTACATCATAGGTTTTGAACCCTGCAGCCGGCAGAAAGAGAAGCATTCTCTGGCCAACCTCCCTGAAGAAACCTCAAGTGGCCCAGCATTATAAAGCTAGCAGGAGAAGCCAACAGGGTCTGAGGGGTGGGAGGGTAGGGCACCATCGAGAGAGATGAAGTTATCTTAACATTGACTCTGCTGGGGCCTTTTCTATCAGGAATCTAATCTATGGCTTTGTGGTGGTGAATCTCCTCTCTCTCTCTCTCTCTCTCTCTCTCTCTCTCTCTCTCTCTCTCTCTCTCTCTCTCTCTCTCCTCCTTCTCCTCTCCCTCCTCCTCCCCCTTCTCCTCCTCTTTTCCTCTCTCTCTCCTTCTGTTTCCCTTTCCCTAAGAAGCTCAGAACTTTTTTCTCCTGGTTTATTACTCTGGAATTAGCAGGGTTTATTTTGTGAATGACTAACCTGGTGGCTAATGTCTAGGCACCATCTTGTTCTCTGCACTACTTAGATCTGGTAGTCTGGATGGGAGCTCCCACCCAGGTTTTCTTCTCAGAAGTGGTGAAACTAGAAAGTATTTTTGACCCTTACTCCTTCTCATTTCCAGACCTTAGGCAATAGCACTAGAAGAGAGATCTGTCTACAAAAACTTCAGAGTCCTTTCTTAGGAGTTCCTAGGGATTCCAAGGTACCTGGGAAACACCAGACTGTATTGAGCTCTTCTTAAGTATGTTAAAGTAGGGAGTATAATGTGCAGAGGCAGATTTGAGAGACACTGTTTCTGAGCTACAGAGGCTGAGGGGCTAGAACAAAGAAAACAGACTATTTCGCACAGTGGTGCTGAGGGGTGGACAAGAAGCTCCAGATGAGCTTTAAGGAGCAAAAAAATAATAATAAAGGGTCATAGGATGGCTTTGCAGGGATTCTGCATAATCAAGTTTTGGATAAAGTGATGATGTCTTTTTCTTGCTGTTTCTTCTTGAACAAATTGCTCTTTTATTTACTGTCCCAAATAGGAGAGAATCATAGGGCAAAATACCTCTTCACAGGGATACACTTAAGCTTGCCAACACACAAACAACAAATGTACCCACTTCATCTCAACCCCTCACTCAGTGGCCTGATATGATAGCTTTAAATGTGTCACAGTCAGAGGATTTTAAACATGGAAGATGGAAGTGCTGCATACCAGAGGAGAGACCCCATCTTATCCCACCCCACCCCACCCCACTCTACCCCATCCCACCCCACCACATCCCACCCCACCCCACCACACTCTACCCCACCCCACCCCACCCCACCCCACTCCACCCCATCCCACCCCACTGCACCCCACCCCACTCCATCCCACCCTACCCCACTCCACCCCACCCCATCTCACCCTGAGAACTCTTCTTAAATATTTACAAAAAAAATCAGCTTCTTCCAGGTTTATGGTTTAGGACAGTGAATTCCACTTTCAAACAAGAACTTTTCCATCACCCTCCCCCCCACACACACTGATAGTTTTTACATATTTCCAGGAGCCTTAAAAGCATTGTGCTTCCCTTTCCCTG
This sequence comes from Peromyscus eremicus, assembly GCF_949786415.1. Lineage (NCBI taxonomy): Eukaryota > Metazoa > Chordata > Mammalia > Rodentia > Cricetidae > Peromyscus > Peromyscus eremicus. The sequence goes on from NC_081439.1 coordinate 110,654,521, forward strand.
TTCCACTTCATTGTGGTGGTAAGCCACCTGAAGAATGTATAAGATCAGTGGGATTTCCCTCATATTCAAAGGTTGAAAATACATTTTAGCCACCACCCTCCTGACTCCTCAGACAATCAGAGCTGCCATCATTTTCTGCAGTGGAGAGGAAGTGCAATGTAGATGAGGCCATCAGGGGGGAATTTCAGAACAGCAAGGGCACCTAATCAGAAAGGGTAGTCTCCAGCAGTAAGGCCAGATGAGGGGCTAGGCTTTGCAGTTGAGGAGAGTGAGTTGCAGAGGGGTGTTGGGGTGAACTAACAAAGCTCAGGTTTCAACATATCCTTTGTCAAATATTTTCATTATTAAGGGTAAAGTTTAGGGCACAGAGTCAACAGAGGAAGCTGTAACTAAGGGTGTTTCCAGGACTGTGCAAGAAACCTTAAAGAATAAATAAAATGCAAGCAATGATCCCAAACAGAAACTTGTCTAATCCAAGATCTCATTGCAAGCCATGTGGCATTAGAAAGAAGCTTGCATGATCAAACTACTGGGTAGTGCATACCAGGCACCAAGTAAGTATGATTGTCTGGGTGAAGTTAGCTGAAGGTTTAATAGTAAAAAAAGGACAATAAATAAAAGAGCAATTTGTTCAAAGGTTGCACAGAACAAATGACATTTGGTTGTGCTCCAATATCACTGGCCACAAGGCTCTGCTTGATCCACTTACCATTCCCCACAACGTAACCTCCTGGCATCATCCAATGCCTTTTTGTATATTTGAGGAACAGTATGCATCTGCATCTGAGTACATCAGGGTTGGGAAAGCATTGATGCAAAGACAGACATAAAATACAGGAGTGCTTTAAGGCTGGGCTAGAAGTGTTTTCATAGCTGCCTTTTTCTGGATTAAATGAAGTTAATGGTCCAGAAGACAAAGAGCCCCCCACCCCTCTGTGGGCAGACAGACAGAAAGGGTTCTAGAAGATGTTTATGTCTGACCCAGGCAGGATTCTTGGTAATGCTGTTGCCAGGGAAGCAGTTTTTTTCTCCAGAGTCAGCCTTGCCTTCAGTGTGTCAAAATGATTGGTATTTTCATGAGGGTGGCTAGGGAATGAGAAGGGGATGCCACTTAGGGATGCGCGACTGGGCTTTTCTATTTCCTTCTAATCACTTGTCCAGAGGAAAGTGTAGAAGCCAATAATTAGGTTCTTTTATCCCATTTATTGTATGATTAACCAATTACATAATTGAAGCCAAATAGAGATGTCTAAATTGCAAGAGCAACGCAAATGAACAGTTTAAAAACGTCACCGTAACATAACCCACTGTTTATATTTTGTTTCCAAAAATGTCATTTTATAGGCAATACTTCAATGTCCAGTTTTTTCCCCCAGAAAATGATCAATTTTCCTCTTTCTTCCTCGTATTCTTCCTCCTTCCCTCTCTCCCTCTTCTTCCCTCTGAGGTCTTACTATATTGTCCAGCCTGATCTTGAACTCAAGATCTTCCACATTGGTATCCCAAGTGCTACTATTATATATATCTGTCATTGTTCCAGGCTCAAATGTGAGGAAATTTTCTAAAATATTCATGTTACCTTGACAGAACATAAGAAAAGGCTTTCTGCAAAATAAAGCTGTGAATTTTATATAGTAGATGGCATTTAAATTGAAAATAAAATTATTCATTTTTTTTATCTAATCCTTAACATTTTACTGTCTCATGTCGCCCACTCTGAATTATCTTACTATATCTTTCTATATTCACTCGTCCATCCTTTTCTATCCCTTCATATGTTCTTTTCATTTGTTCTGTTCCTATGCAGTATATTACATATACATGTATACACACCTATGCACACGTGTGTACATTGATATAGGTACATACACAAAACAATAACCACTCACTGTAATTGAATGAAATGTAAAATTTGTAAATGTAAATATTGTATATATTTACATTATTTCTCCCAATCACCATAAGTAAAATGTTATTAATCATAATAACAATATCTAAAATTCTATTAAAACATGTGCTTTTATAGGCAAATTTAGTCACTTAGCTCCTGGTGCATCTTCTCCTTAGGCATGAACTACTTTCAGAAAAGCCAGTGGTTTGAGAATTTTTACTGAAAAAAAAATGCCTTCAAGTAACCTTGACTGTCTCAGACATTTCTTGCATCTTCAAACTGGACAGTTGGCTGAGTTGGATGGCTCACTTGGGGTTTCATACCTAAAAAGTTCAGCTGGAGAATTTTCTCCAACTCAGTATCTCTCCCACCATTCCTCCAGTACAGTCAGCTGTGGATCCTACTGTTTTCTTGTTGAAAATCTTTTCTTTGTTTCTGAACAAGCTGCTGAGGATCTCCTTTCCTTTTAAGTTTAAGATTTGGACAGTTATGTGCCTTAGACTTGGTTTGAGATGTTTAAGTTAAGATTGTGTTTAATTTGGGAAAGTTTTAAGAATAATTCTTTTAGCATTCTCTTTTTAAACTGATCTTCAATTTTGTCCTCATCTGTAAAATTTGTCTCTTTTGTGCTATTTTGGGGCATTTTTCCTCATTCAGAATAACTCATCCATTCATCAGAGTCTTGTGGTACTCTTTAATGGGCTTTCCTGTTTGCTTTTGAAAATGCCCATTGGCATTTCATCCTGTTAGGGTGATGTGTAAGTTCCTAAATGCTGAATGTTCATCTGAATTCTGTTTGTTGCTTCTCTAGGGAAGCCATGGTTCTTGGACCCTCTGAGGTCTAGTATTCCTTATTGGGATCACAATGCTCACTCCTATACTTGTTTACAACATCCCCTTTTGAACTTAGATCATTTGCATTTTCTTTTTTTCCTATTGTAGCTTAGGCTTCTATGGCTTGGAGTTTAGCAACTTGCTTCTGCACATATCTGTGCCTTTGATCTTCACACTAGAAGCTCAAGAGCTCAGGGCATTCAATAGAAATTCAAGACCCATTTTAACCTGCAACCCTAGGGTAGCTTGTAGAAAATCAAGATTTAATCAACTTCTATGTTCCTTCAAATAGCATCAGGGTCAGTCAGAACTCCCCAACCGTATATGGAAGATTAAAAAAAATAGGTACAAAAGTAAAATAATTACTACACACACAAAAAAATATATGTACACTAAATAGCCGAATAAACAAATACAGTAAGAAAAATATTATGGTCATGGAATAATAAATAAAATAATAATAAATAGACATGGAAACAAATATGTACATAAACTCAGCTTTATATATTCATAATACTCAGCTTTTGCCTGATCAAAATACACAGAATAATTCAGTGAAGCAACTAGGAGCATTGGAATTATAGAGAGTGAGCAGAGCTCACCCAAATGTCCCAGCATTTGTTGAAAGGGATTTTGACTTTGTGTCAGAGGGTTTGAATTTCAGCCCTGGCAGAACTGCTTACTAACTGTGCAATCGTGTGACATTTGGCAAGCAACAGAAAGTTATTTGAGTCTCCATCTCCTCATCAGTGAAATGAGTATTCAATAACTATGAGCTAAGTCTGAATATAGAACGCTGTTTGCTACAACTCAATCATGCTCTATCTTTCTCTTTACAGTAGTGTCTCACATTTCTTTTGGTGAAGGGTGGAGGCAGGACAATGATAGAGACAGCAGAATCTAAATGGATCTCAATGGACATCCACACAAGCACAAGTCTCACAGCATGATCTTTTTGAGAAAAAAAAAAACCTATTCAGTTTGATCATGCCCATGTATTGTAGAAAGATAGGGAAATAAAGGCAGTGTTCAAAATTATGAATCAGGACTGGGAATGTGGCTCAGTGGAACAATCGCAGTCAGCACGTATGAGGCCCTGATGCAATTATCCAGGACAACAGAAGAAAAGTCACAAAGCTTATGCTCCAGTGAGAGATTTGTCCATATTCACTCCTAAGGATAATAGAATACAAAGCATGGGAAGCTTTGACAGAGTTTCAGACAGGACACAATGGAAGCATAAAGGAGAAAGCATTTATTTCTGATCGACAGCACTGAAGACAAGATTTCATTCAAATCCCCCAGACTCAAGTATCCCTAACACTGGGCATGAGGAAAGCATCTACAAGTTCCCTGCTCCAAAACATCTTCCTTACCCACTTGATGTCTCCTGGACATTCTACCATATAATTTACATCTTTAGAAAGTATGGTGGCATGTGGTATATGAAGAGAGTGCCTGGAAATCAGACTGAGGATATGGGATAAAGCCAGGATATTAAGGAATATGTGTACCATATAGCTTTTTTTTTTAAGTAAAATTTTATACTTCTGCCAAATTGAACAGCCAGATCATAATCTAGATCCATGAACAGGGTTTCTAACCAAGCAGAAAATGTCCTTCTCCAGCTTCTAATACTGGTCCTGACGTTAGTTATGCTATCCTGGTCACAGATCCTTAGGGACAGGGCTTAGAGGCCACTTTCTAAGCTGACAGTCCACCTGTCCCTCTAATTCAAGCTTCTCATAGTTCAGGTTTCTGTTTCAAAGGAAAACAAAAACTGGAGATGTAGCAGTTTACACTTTGGCTTTCACATAATTAAACACTCATGTATGAAAATTTTGGTCCTTTGCAGAGCTCTGGTAATTCGAAAGTCAGGGTCTTATATTCCAATGTATCTAAGCAGATAACTTTTAATGGGGTTTGCAGGAGTATATTTTAGAGGGGAAACATAGTGTGTAGGGAGAGGAAAAACAAAATCAGTTCTTGTAAATGCAAATGCAAAAGGTGATTTCATCAGATTCTCATATGAATTTTCAGAAATACTCAGAATTGTTATGGAAAATTGGTCTAAACACCTGATGGGATTTGCCTAATAAAATTAGAACAGGTGCTGGGTACCTCTACATTCAAAACAATTAAAAATAGTCCTCAGTGCTTACAGTATTTTGGTGCTTGGAGATCTTAAATAAACAGAACTTATTCTCCTGTGCATTTATAAAATAATATTTATCGTACAGATACTTTGCTTTCTTGTTTTGGGGATACATCAGTAAAAAAATGGAAAACTCTCACTTATTAGTCAATGCATATTTTTCATATCAGTATAGATATATCATCTAATGTCTTAATATAAGAAGGTACTCAGTTACATTACTAAAAAATAGAACTAACTTTTGCTGCAAACCATGGCAATTTGATGTGTTTATATGATTTAATAATGAACAAGATTGGTTTGGGTATGCATGACTCTGAATAGACTTTTGGGTGGCTCTATCATCATTCCTTTCCTTGAATCCCTTTATTACAAGTCCAGTAGACAAGACAAAGAAATGTGTAAGGGGGAAATACATGGAATTCCAACTACATACTTTAAAAGTAGTAGAAGAAAAGTTTTACTCAAGGCATTAAACTGTCTTTTGATTAGCTATGTGACCTTTATGTACAGAAATTTTTCTTGTAATTTTAAGATAAGATCCCACAAAATTCATGGCTATGCAATCAAGTGGGGAAATTGTAGTGCCAAGGAAATCTACAATGTGCTTTTCATTAGGCACTATGATGTTAAAAATACATATTAACTAATGGAAATAGTGCTGGACACTAATTAAAGTACCTAAATGACTTGTCATTATTAATAACCCTGGATTTCAACAAGGAGCACTTGCTGTGGAAGTTCTGTAACTATCCTGGGTGCAGCATGACAGTATTTTAAAAATATGTGCACCATGAAAGTATCCCACTTGAAATAGCTGTAAGATGGCGCCAAAAAGTTACCAAGTGGAACTTAGCACAGGCTCCAAATGAAGTGGACATTTATTCTTATGACTTGTAATTAAACTAACAGAGTTTAAATTTTATTGCTTTGAAAAAACATGGCATTCTTAATAATATATGTTTTCTTGGATTTAAAATGCTTGGCTGCTTCTCTTTCATTTAATCAAACTTTATTAAACCATCACAAATAAGGAACTCTCAAATGTTTAATGGAATATAATCAAGAAAGAATATAAGGAAGGGAACACAAATAGATATAAATCCCACCCATGAACATATTGGCAAATAAAAGATTACTAAATGGCACTGCCCTTCTGGAAATGAGTAAAGGCACTTAAACACATAAAAATACAAAATATGCTGTACTAATATTTGATAAGAAAAATAAAATAAACTGGTCATGAGAATTTAGTAAAAGGCAATAAAAGTCTTTCCAGCTGAGGGGATCACTGAAAGTCTTATATTACTTATGAACTGATTTCTGAAGTATATTTAATTATTATGGCAGCTGTCAACAGTACATGCTTAGTTCTTCAAGAAAAAGAGAGGGACATCCATTTATGTATCTTCTGCTCCTAATATACAAATAGTGCTAAGATCAATTATTTACTAAACACTCACCATTTGCCAGGCCCTTAATGTTAAGCACTTTACATACATTTTCAGTTACCTTCACAGTGATTACGTGTGGTGCAACATTGCCAGGACCTGTTTGAAAACTGTAATGGGTCTCCATAAGCCCATATGTTTGAATACTTGGTCCCCAGTTGGTGGAACTGTTTGGAACTGTAGCGTTGTTGGGGGAGGTATGCCACTGGGGATGGGACTCGAGGTTTCAAAAGCCCATTCATACTTAGCTCTCTCTCTCTCTGCCTCATGATTGCACCTCAAGATGTGAGGTCTTAGCTATTGCTCTAGCCAGCATCAGGCCTGCCTGTCTGCTGCCATGCTCACTGCCATGATAATCGTGGAAGCTAATCTTATGGAACTGTAAACACCAATAAACAGTTTTCTTCTAAAAGTTACCTTGGTCATGGTGTCTCATCACAGCAGTAGAAAAGTAACTAAGCAAAAAGACTTTTTGATCACTATTAGCACCCCATTTTGTTCTTTTTTTTTCCCCTACAGAGGAGAAAAGAGTGTTTCAGTGATGTTAAGCAAATTGCCCAAGATCACACTAGGTAGCCAGAGGGCAAGCTGCAGTCTACCCTGGACCACCTGATTCCCAAACCTGTGTTGTGTTTCAATATCTATTATTTCAAGTAAGTGAATGAATGCATATGAAATGACAAAGAGATGCTAAAGCCAGATACCACTAAATCTGAAATGTTAGGGGGGAAAAAGAGCAAGATAGAGTAAGAGAGAGGAGCAAGATGGACAAAACTCACTGTATTTTAAGTGAAAGCTAAGAAATATATTTTTCTTTTGTAAAAATTCAACTATTATATGCTGAGTTTTAAGAATCATTTTATGACCCAGTTGAGAAATGTTGCAATATCTTTAAAAGATGGTATTATTCCTTAACGTTGTCCTAGAAATTAACTTCAAAGAAAAACTACAGAATGGTTATGTTGTGTAGTTTGTTTTTTATGGGATGGATAATTATTATTGATGTTCTTTTTTCCTCTCACATTCCTGTACTCTGGCAAAAAATTTCTAATTTAGTAAAGCATTGTTAAAAAGATGCGTCATATTTTAAACATATGGACATTCTCAAGAATAAAGAAAAATTATTTGAGGTAGGTCATATTTTAGGGAAGTTTTTTAAAATCAGAATTCTTTGTTGTTATGAACTACACATGATATTTTCAGTCTTTAGGGGTAACACACATATTATATTTTCAATTTAATTTTAAATGGCTCAAAAATATATTATTATAAAATGTTACTCGCTCCTATCTTTGATGTTGGCAATTGATGGCTGCTGTAGGAGAGAAAGTCAGTTTTCTTCTTCAGACATGGCCCCTGATAGGGCCCCCAACCATGTTCCTGTGGATGTTCTTACATCCATGCTCATACTGCACCACTAAGCAGATTCAGTGGACTCAAAAAGAAATACACAAAGTTTGGAGAGAAAAGTGGTGATGTGATATGGAGACAGTTGGAGGGGAGGGAGTAAGATTTGGGTTCCTCTGAGCACAATATATTCATGTATGAAACTCTCAAACTATGAAAAAGAATATATGTTATCTCTCACGTATATACACACACAGACACAGACACAGACACAGACACACACACACACACACACACAAGGGAAGAGAGACAGCATTTAAATGTTAACATAAAGCTATTTTGGATATTTTATAATAATCTTAAAACATTTTCTTTATAAATTTATTTAAAATTAAAACACTAAACTAGTAAACAAAACAAAACTAGTATCCATGTGTATGTGGATATATGTCAATATATTATAGCATGTCTCAATAGCTCAATCACTGCAGTAAAAATTTCTACTCTTCACACAAGTTTATTTCTATTGATATTTTCATCTTTCATATGGTTGCCAGTTATATCAAAAGAAATAATTTCCAGTTTGCACAAGTGACTGTATTAACCCAAAGTCATGTTAAGGGCTAGTTTCTTTCTAGGTTCATATTACCATCTTGCAATGGTCAAGTCTTAATGTAATTTGTCCATTTTTTTTTCTGAGCTAACTAGCTGGTTAGTTAAATTGACTTGGATGTTTGGGTAAACATGCCGTTGTTACAGGGATTTTGGAGAATTAGGTGGAGAGAATAGTTGGACTATTGGGGGACAATTAATTCAAATGGTGAGCCTTTTATGAAAAGAAAAATTGCTATGGGATCCAAAAGAATTGGAAGATAGTTATGAAGGTTTTCTAAAATTGCTTTTAGTTCTACTGTTCAATTTCCATTAGGTCAGATCTGATGATTGCTATTATTTTTATTATAATTCCTCATCTATGTATGCTACCATTGTTTTTTTTCTCCTTTTGTTCATTTGCCTTTCCCACAATGCTGTTAAGTAGAACCTGAGTTCATGGAGCCAATGATCTATCTATCTATCTTTCTTTTTTTTCTTATCCAGCTTATTACACAGCATTTAACTGCAGAAAAACAATCTGTTCTGAGGAAATGGTGGTTTTGGACTGGATATTCATAAGCCATATGGAATATAGCTTTGATAATGTATAATGGACTTAACAGCTTAAGATATGTCTGAAAGATGCTATTAAATAGTATTCTTAGTAGTTATAAAAGACTAGAAACAAATGAAAAGAACTAGAAATAAACTACTTATGTATCCTACCTTGGGAAAGTTTGGTGGGAATTTGTATGCACTCAGAGTTTGGGGAGAGAAACAAAAGCTAACAATATACACATTTTTTTTCTTAAAATAAGAAGAGCATTCTGTGATTTTATAAATACATCATGTTGTAACTTGATGTCATCAGTTAGCAATCATTCAAATGGGAAACAACAACAGAGATATTTTTTCAAAAACTTATATTCATCACAATGTAATAAAGTCAAATTGGGTTCATTTAATATAATTTTAATTTTGGCTCAAAATAATTTGTACCTTTTCCAAGGTTAAAATCACAGAAAGTACACATAAACACTTAAAAATGTGAAAATTGTCTAAAGTACATTAGTACATTTCATTTACATAACATATATCATGTTTTTTGGGACTGTTTAAATATTAAGCTAGATATGTAGATGTAAAATGAAAGATGTTTGGTTTGTGACGTTGTCCAATGCCCAGTATTGAGGGTTTTTTTTTTTTCAGCATTGCACCATTTAAAGAGGCTGCGGACATTTAAGCATATCCTACTGTTTTCCAATGATAAGTGAAAACAGAAAGCAAAACAAATAATTTAATTTCATAATTTGTCAACAGGTTGGGTTGGAGAACATCTACATTTTAAAGACTGGTTATGGAAATAGAAATGCCCTTGAATTCTTAATTATCTGCACCTTCATTCTAAGAAAAAATTCACATAATTTCCAGTATGAAAACAAAACAAACTGGGACATTTACTTGACAACAAAATTATGATAATTTTAATAACATCAGAAATAAGCCTAATAATGCATCAAAAATTGTTTTCAATGTTCATAAATATGGAACATGGAGGTGAAAATCCTGTATTTGGGTCAGAAACACCAGATGTCCAAGAAGAGGATGAGATGTGGCTAAGTGGCAATGTGAATAAAAAAGATTTAGTGTTTTTCGGGGACTGGAAGCACCATATTATTCAGTTGTGTGTTGTGGCTGCACAGAAAACTAAATCCATCTCCATTTGCATCAGTAAAAAAGATAGAGTCAGAAAAGGGAGTGATAGCAGAGCTCATCTCTGTGCTTGGCACACTTGTACTTGAAGCATTCCATGAAATAGCATCCTGTGATGGGGACCATCTTTGTAGCAGCCACAAGCTACCGTGCATTTAGAAGGAAAAGAGCAGGTTACTGATGCATCTGAAAACCATGCTGAGAATCCTGGGCTGGCTTAGTCTGGAAATATGAATACTCAAGGAGGAAAGGAAAACAAAAATTGTCTTTGAATTCAACTTTGCCATCATATCTGCCACCCCCCTCCTCCAACACACACACAATCTTCTCTCCCTGTTGTGACTCCTACCTCTTTGTTCTCTAAAGTAATTTACCAAAACAGTGATGTTCTAGTTGGGCTCTTTGATGCTGCCATTATTTCCTTGCATACCCTGAACGCCATGATTACCCCTCAAAACCCCTTTCATTTCACTCTTGTTCTTGCATCTCCTCCCTTGTGGCCAGCAAAACTGAACCACAGAAAGCGCCTATCCTGCGCCCCCCCTCCCTGCTGACCGCACTTTGCATTGCCTTTCAGGAACAGCTTCTTGTCCCTGGGAAAGGAAACGGAATATGAATTAAGCAACACAGACCCTTAAGCTGAAGCCTTGTGAAAAATGGAGTAGGTACAAAAGAAGCAATTCTAATAAAGCTATAAAATGAACTTCCTTCGTCCCCCTAATGCTTGCTGGCTTTAGACACAGGAATTGGCACACAGCTCCTCATGGGTGGGCTGTAACTGCACCTGTAACACTAATCTAGGATGCTTAAATATCAGGTTCCTACTTAACAAGGAAAAGAAAAGGGGAGTTTGTTAATACAAAAGTTTGAACACAGAGCACCAGCATCTGAATGATTAAACCTATTCCAGGGGGCTGAAATACTAATGACTCCAATTTGTCCAAACATAGGAGTTGTAATGGGGGCAGGAAGGATTGGCAGCGGTATGCAGCCTGGGAATCAACAACTGCGCACTTTAAAGCAAACCCTAAAAGCTCTATCCAGCTGAAATTCTCAGAATCACTATAGGAAATTAGGTGTAATTGACCGTTGTGAGCTCATGGAATAGAAAGGTAGCTGAATGCTTAGTATCCCCTCTGTTAAAACAAGCAAATCGAATACGTTGTCGGGATGTAAAAAGCTTAAGGTAACAGTTCATGCAAATTGGGCACATCTTTGATTTAAACATTTTGTAAATGTCACTTTTTGTGCTAGAACACAGCAAATGAAAGGAAAGAGGAATGTGGAGAGAAAATAGAAAGGATGAGGTGAAAGAAAAAGAAAGACAGGGAGAAGAATAAAGGAAATAAAAAACAGGAGCAAAAGGAACACAGAAATATATCAAAATAAATTTAAGCAGGAAAATAGAGAACATAGGAAGGGCAGAAAGTCGATGCTAATAACTGAATGACTACAACGAATTTGCACTTAGAAAAATCTTCAGAACAGTGAAAATTCAAATGTTTTTATTTCAACTTGTGACCACTAATAACATCAGCGGTGCTGATGAACCAGACTTTACTGAGGGGGAGGGGAGAGGGAGTCTTGATATGTTCTTAGTCCAATAGGTCCTCTCCCATGACCCATTGATCTCTTGCCAGGTACCTTTACTCTGGGTTGAGGGGCCAAGCAAGCACACACCACCACTGCTACTTAAATGTTCACAGTAACTTTATTCATAATAGATCCAAACTGGAAATAACCCAAATGCCAGTCAGTTGGTGAATGGACAACTTGTGTTGCATCCAAACTACAGAACACTTTTCAGCACAAGAAAAGTAAAAGGGAGATGGAGGTGGGAGGCGGGGGGGGGGGGGGGGGGTGGCAGGCGACTACTGACACATTTGATCCCAAAGGACATCAGAAATATTATGTGAAGTGTGACTGTAGAGGGGGAACTATTTGGAAAGGGGACAGGGACTGAAAGGAGGTGAAATAAGAGGGTTCATGTAGAGAGAAGAAAAAAAATATCACTTATTTTCATTTATATGTGTAATCTATATGCATAGATATGACATGAAAGCAGAACTGTTCTTTATGACTAGAAAAACAGAACAGTAGTGGGACATGAGAAGATAATATAGGGTGAACATGAGCAAAATACATTAATGTACATGTCTTAAAATGCTGTGGTGAAACCCATTTTTTTGAGAAATAAAAGTTAGTGTCAGTATTTTCTGTGAGGTACATAAAGCTTTCTCCAGTATTGTTAATTGTATCATCAAGCCAATTTTGTAAGGTGCATTTTGCTTACCTCTTCGTTATAAAGAAAGTGAATGTAACATAGGAAGAAAATAAACAGAATCACATCATGTTAAAAAAAAACAAATCAAAACAACAACAACAAAAAAAAAACTCATTGTGCTAGCTGAGTGAAGCTGGATACCAAGTACTATATCTTGCTCAATTTACCTATGTGATGTTCTCCTAGGTGAATTATACATGTGGAGGACAGATTGGTGAGAGCTAGGGATTGAGGTTGGGAATACAGTATATCAGCACAGGGTAATTAGGGAACTTTTGAAAGTAAGTATAATGTTCTTTATCTTCACTGTGAAGATGACTGCATGTCTCATAGATGCACACTTACAGAACTGCATGCTTACAATTGGTGAATTCTTTTTGTTGTTGTTGTTGTTTACTCTTTTGTTTGTTTTTTAAAGATAGGGTTTTCTGTGTTCCCTGGCTGTCTGGAGCTCACTCTGTAGACCAGACTGGCCTTGAACTCACAGAGATCCACCTGCCTCTGCTTCCTGAGTGCTAGGATTAAAGGTGTGTGCCACCATGCCTGGCTGGCAAATTCTAAATTATTGTGTTGACAAAAAAACAACAACCAAAAAAATTGTCCAAACTCAATCTCCTAACAGCAACACTGCCCTTGCTCCTTTCTCTTTGTACTCCGAGAGGAGCACTATGTGAAAATAAGGTGTCTGGGGTCCGAAGTACAGACTTAAAAAGGTGTGCGTGTTTGCAGAATTCCTAATTGCCTTGTTTGTCACATTAAAATTAATCACACTGGCATTCAAGAGCCTTTATACTCAGCCCAGTTCTGCATCTCCAACTTTAACTGCCAACATTCTTGGAAACACCCTGTACATTACAATCAGGCGGCTCCACTCACCTCATTCAGCATGCCCTTCTTTTCTACCCACTCCTCCAGCATGCATATAACCATTTTATTTCTATTTGCTCATGCTGACACTAATTTCCTTCCATTTTATAGCACTCCTTACCTTCAGTCATCTAACAAGTATTCATTGTATGCCTACTATGTGCCAAGTGAAGCACTGATCACTGAACACACACAAACAAGTTTGTCAAAATTTTCTGTCTTCATACATCAAACAGACAGTTAGGCAGGCAATTAATATGAGAGAAAGGGCTTCAGAAAAGGCCAAACATCGGGGGAAATTACAAGCTATTGGTGTAACATAGGAAATGAATCAGGCTTCAACTTGGAGAATGGATTGCTGGTAATAATAGCTTCTCCGAAGAAATAACATGAAGGTGGAAACTTGTAAGGTATGTTATAACTCTTCAGAAAATAATATATCTCATGCAATGAACAATGACAGAGAAGGCTCTGCAGGTGAACAAAACTATAGGAAGGAAATGCAAGATTTAAAATGATTTAAGAATGTCAGACACATAAAGCATAACGGAAGCACACCATGGATGACATGGGCTGGAAAGGCTTATGCCAGATTACCAAGTGCTTTTGGCACTACATCAAGGAACATGAAATTCATTTTAGGGCAAGAAAGCACCAATGAATAGAAGATTGGAATAGAAGAATGTCACCTCTCATTTTGAAGGAAATTCTTCCCATGGAAGGAATATGGTATTATCAAGGATGATTTCCTAGTTTCTGCTTGAGGAACCTAAGGCATAATTCATTGAAACAGAAACATAAGCGAGGGCCTTGCTGCTGCTGGGGCCATACTGATCTGGGTGGCCTGTGCTGCCACCAGGACCATGGTGAGGTCTGGAGCCAAGCTGCTGCCAAGGGCCATGTCTGGGTCCATAATCTTGCTGCAGCTGGTGTCTGTGATGATGTCCATGGCCCATGTTACTACAGGAGGCCATAGAAGCCATGCCATGCATATTGAAACCTGAGGGTCATGCTGAGCCAGCCTGCTCCTCATTGGCCCTGGGATAGCTGGCCCTTTGTTGGACACTGCAACAGGAGAGCTGGCCCTGCCCACCATGGGAGAGCTTACATGCACACACTCTGGAGAGATGACCCCACCCACACCACAGGTGTGAGAGAGCAAACCCCAGTAGCATGGGCCTAGGAGAGCTGGCTCTGCCCCTCACTAGAGGAGTGCAGTCCCAGAGACCAGGACTGACCAGCTCAGCTGCCACTTAGACCTATATCCTGGGACTTGGGTTGGCCCATCCTAACATCTACCCCATTTATGACATGTTCGAGTTCGTGAAGGAACTAGTCCTGAGGAAAGATAACGCAGGATCTCTATGACTCAGGAAAACAGCAGGATGGCCGAGAAGAGTTTCAGTGAATGTCCGTGATGATGGTGTACCAGAGGCCTTTAATCATACCAATGACTTCATTGCAATGAACATTTTTTGGGTGTGGTTGACTGGACAGAATGGTGTGCTGTGTGACACACCACAGCTTCCAATGCCACTAGGATGAATGAAGAGGTATTGGAAAGATGGAGGATCAAGGTGGGTTTTTTGTTATTGTTGTTTGTTTTGTTTTAAATTAATTTTTAGGGGGTTCTTTAGGGGGATGCTACAGGGATGAGCAATGGATATGGAGCAACTGGGAGATGAGTGGAATTGGGGTACATGATGTGAAATTCCCCCCCAACATCAATAAAGAATTTTTTTTTAAAGAAAGAAATAGAGTCACAAGAAAGAGAATTTGATGAATAAAGGTTCAGTATTAGACATAACAGCTTAGACTTTGGGCACTTGACTGCACTTGTCCAACCAACTTCCCTTATGTGAAATCCTAGATAGAGCTTCATCAAGTTCTCCAAACTTTAGTTTTCTTATTGACTCCCTAAAGGGAATGGAAATCCTTGGGGGCACGATTCTTTCTTTTTTAAGACTCCCTAAATTCACCCTCTATTCCCTCCTCAATGCCTCAAAGGATTTAACATTCAATTCTGTAGATAGCTTCTCAGCCATAGTTATTACTACTTTATTCACAATAGGTAAGAAATGGAAACAACCCAAATGTCTTTTAACTGATAAATGGATAATGAAACTGTGAAACACACACATAATGGAGTACTACTCAGCTGTAAAGAAAAATTAATTCATGAAACTTGCAAGAAAACTGATGGAACTAGAAAAATCTATTTAGTGAGGTAACTCAGACCTAGAAAGACAAACACCATATATGTGATTTTAAGAATTTCGTACATGAGTATTGTATTTACATAATTTATACCCTGTCCTCTACCCTCTCCATCTCCTCCAAGTCTTGTGCTCCCTCTCTCCCTCTTAAATTCATGACCTTTTCATCTTTGTGTGTGTGTGTGTGTGTGTGTGTGTGTGTGTGTGTGTGTACATGCACATACGTATATATAAATACAATCTGCTGAGTCCATTTACTGTTGTTTATTTGTGTGTTTAGGGATGACCACTTGGGATTGGATCACCTGTTGGGGGCTCATCCTTGTAGAACACTCATTTTCCCTCTCTCAGCATCTGTTAATTGCCTGTAGCTCTTCAACTAGGACTAGGCTTTGTGAGATTTCACCCCATCCACGTTAGAATGTCATCTTATGCCATTTTACAGATCTTATTTAGGTAATCATATTTCTAAAATTTTATTGGTGGTCAAAATGCACAGAACTGACCATGAGGTGCTCAAACACTGTTGATACATCTACAGTGCAATTCCTGTAACTCCGATATCTAAGGCTCACAGAACATTGCAGCAGAGGGGCTAGAAAGATTGGAAGAACCAGAGGACCAGGAGGTCTTCTGTGAGATAGTGTATTTTATATATGGCAGGGAAGCTGAGGGAAGGATTCCATTTTGGGAATTTTTAGCAATTTAGAGGCTTTATCTAGTGCAAAGCATAGGCTAGACTATGAATTATACTCACTTTTGAAGCTGATAAGTGATAACGAATAGTTCCAATACAAAGAACACACAAATCATAGAAGGGTTAAGTCATGCCTCATTTTACCCAATTAGAAGAAAATTTCACATGAAACTCAATAGGTACGTTTAATATCTGTGTGACAACTGTTGATACTTCACTTGTGGATGGGATAAGAATCAAACTTTTGAAAATTCTTCAAGCTGGAAGTTGCAATGTTTTCTAGTCTGGTCTCCAACCAAAACCAAAATTCTTTCTCCAATATCCCTCCAGGTTATTTAGCATATGTTCATGTGCTCTTAATGACAAGAATCTGATTACAACTTAACTCAACCAATCCTATCTTCAGACAGCTCTGACCTAAAGTTCTCCTTTATAATTAACCTGATTATACTTCCAAAAATGAAATGCTTTATTTGTGTATTCATGATTCATATCAGAGATTATAGGGCTTTTAATTTTTTTATTGTCTAGGTCAACACTCAGCAGTTTCTTCAACCGTTCAGTATTTGGCATAATTTTGCTTTTTCTACCCATTCTCTACCCATTCTGAATATTTATAAACTTCATATATTTGGTATCCACAAGTTGAGAAAAGTGTTCTAGGTATGATCTAGAAAGAACAAAAAAAAACAAGATTATCACTTCCTTCATTTTGATATTCTATTCATGTAAATACAAGTTAGTGTAAATAAATTTTTCTCAATTACTAATTTCGGATTTGTATTTAAGTGTGAATACTGACTTCAAGCTCTGTAGTGTATGTATAAACTATGACCTGTAAGAGGCAAATAAAAATTTCAAAGGCCGCTCAAGTTCTCTCTCTTTCCAATTGTGTGATAAAATTTTAAAGTAAAAATTAATACAGTGTATCACTCTCTAAGAGAGTCAACTTATGTCGGGGGATGGTGGCGCACATCTTTAATTCCAGTACTCAGGAGACAGAGCCAGGCAGATCTCTGTGAGTTTGAGGCCAGCCTGGTCTACAGAGCAAGATCTGGGACAGACACGAAAACTACACAGAGAAACCCTGTCTCGAAAAAACCAAAACCAAAACAAAAATAAAAAACAACAAAAAAAGAAAATCAACTTGTATTTTTCTGTCTGGTATATAAAATTTGAACATTTAACATTGATTCTCTTGCCATATTTACCTTGAAATTTGCTATGGACTAAAAGACTGTGTCCCTCTAAAGTTCATATGGTTGAATCTCTAACCCTCCCTGCAACTGTATTTGAAGATAGGGACTTCTTGGCAGCAATTAAGGTTGAAAGAGCTAATTTGGACAGGCCATGATCTAATAGGGTTAGTGTCTTTATAAGAAGAGATACAAGAGATCCCATTCCCTGACTACCAGGGAAGGACAGACACACAGAAGACAGCTTCTGTAAACTAGGGAAAGAGCCCCACCACATAGGCTAGCATCTTGATCTTGACATGTCCAGCCTGAGAGCTGTGTTATTGATGTTAGAGTAGCTTAAGCAAACTAATACAGAATCTCAGCTTTACAGTTCTTGACAGATTATCAGAACTTAACAGAATGATGCCCTTTTGAATAAAAATTGAACACCAGATAAAATAAGGAGAAAAAAAGGAAATGATTTTATGATGAGGAGGATCAAATTCAGGGCCTCAAACAGTGATTCAGGAAATGGAAAATTTAGGCTAGCATCTTGATCTTGACATGTCCAGCCTGAGAGCTGTGTTATTGATGTTAGAGTAGCTTAAGCAAACTAATACAGAATCTCAGCTTTACAGTTCTTGACAGATTATCAGAACTTAACAGAATGATGCCCTTTTGAATAAAAATTGAACACCAGATAAAATAAGGAGAAAAAAAGGAAATGATTTTATGATGAGGAGGATCAAATTCAGGGCCTCAAACAGTGATTCAGGAAATGGAAAATTTCCGTATTCATGGTTCACCTGGAATTTTAGCATCATCAGTAATAGACGGTTGTGTCTTTGTTTATATGGAAGCCCATCTGGAATCGAAATTCCAATTCAAGTCCTTCTTGACTACCAGCCTTTACATCTGTGGAACTGTTTTCCCTGGATGTATAATTCGATGTTGGTATAATTTCTGTGAAGGTTTAAACATTTTCACTTCACTCTCTTGTTTTCTAACAAATCCACCTTAACTCTTACCACCTTACTGCTTCTCATTCCTCCTCCATGTACTCACTCAAGATTTCCTCTTTGTGTTTCATTTTTGCAAACTAAAAATTCTTGGGGTTGTGTGGTGCTCACTTGGCATTTAACTTGCTTGCTGTTCTCTGAGTATTCTTCGATTTGTAGTTTGAGCTATATGTCACTAATTGTAAAATACTCTTGACCATTAAGACTTCAACAATATTTTCCTGTTGTTCCATTTTTTTGAAAATTCAAGTCATATGCATATTATCTTTTCTTATATTGTCCCATAAATTTGCTTATTTTTATCTTCCCCTTCAGAACCACTGAAAGATTTTTCTTGATTCTTGTTATGAGAATATGACAGTTCAGATATTCTGAATGGAATGAAAATTCCCAATCAGAGGAGAAAAGTCGTAGCAAAAGAGAAATAACAATAAAATCTGGTTTAAAAAAATGTAGAGAAAAAGCCAGGTGTGGTGATGCACACCTTTAATCCCAGCACTTGGGAGGCAGAGGCAACTGGATCTCTATGAGTTCGAGGCCAGCCTGGTTGACAGAGTGAGTTCCAGGACAGCTAGAGCTACATAGAGAAACTCTGTCTCAAAAAACCACCACCACAACAACAAAATGTAAAGAAAAGGCAACCCTTTTGCAGGTGGGGATGTAATCTGACATAGTCACTATGGAAATCAGTATATGGGTTCTTCAAAGAAAGAAAGAGAGACAGAAAGAAAAAGAGAAAGAAATGAAAGAGAGAAAGAAAAAAAGAGAGAGAAAGAGAGGAGAGAGAAAGAGAGAGAGAAAGAAAGAAAAAGAACTAAAAATAGCAGTAACATACTACTTAGCCCTACCACTCCTGTGTATTTACCACAAGACTCCAAATCAGTAGCATATCAGAGTGGCACTTGTGAATCAAGCTTTGTTGCAACACTACTCACAACTGCCAAGTTACAGAACCGGCCCATCTGCCTGTCCAACAGGAACAGATAAATAAAGTGTAGTATATAAACACAGTGAAATGTTATTCAGTCATAAAGAATTAAGTTAAATTTGATGCAACCAGGGATAACGATATTAAGCAAATTAAGATAAATACCACACAATTTCTCTCATCTGTGAATCCTAGATTTTATACAGATACATAAATCATGTGTGTATGTATGCAAAGAAAGTAAGAGGTAAAGCTTTTCAGAGAAACAAAAGTTACCAACAAGAGATGAAGGGAAGGAAAAGAGGAAGAGATGGAGGTATGGGGAAGAACACTGTCAAAACACATTATATACTTGTATGAAAATGTCCCTATAAAATCCAGTATCATGCACAATGAATACATACTATTTTTTGAGATATTAGGAATATTTATTTTAATGCAATTTTTATGAAAGACTGTTGGAGAGTCAACTAATTGTTTAACAAAGTATACTGCTCTTTCAGAGGACCCAAGTTCCATTCCTAGTACCCAATGTCAGGCAAGTCACCTTCACCTGGAACTCCATTTCCGGGGGATAGAATTTGAGAGCAAGCAAGGAAGGAGGGGCATGGGAAGAGCTGGAAGGAGGAAATGGCAAGGAGGGAATTATGTAATTATATTTTAAACAACAATAATTAAATTTTGTCTCAATGTTCTATCCTCCCTTTCTGGCCTCTTTTGGCACCTGCACTCACAAATGCACATGTCTCCCCCCACATATGCACATAGTTAAAAAATAATTTGCTTCACTTTATTTTATGTGCATGAAGGTATCGGATCCTGTGGAACTGGAGTTACAGACAGCTGTGAGCTGCCATGTGGGTGCTAGGAATTGAGCCCATGTCCTCTGGAAGAACAGCCAGTGCTCCTAACCACTAAGCCATCTCTTCAGCCCCTTCAAAATAACTTTTATCAAATTTTCAAAGGGCTTTTTGGTAGATATTGTCCAATTGATAATAAAAGTTTATAAGAAAATAAAAGATCCTAGTATATGCAATGGGATTTTGTGAAAGAACCCAGTTGGAAGAACTACATAATGTAATATCAAAATATACCATTTATTCACAGTCAGCAAATGTATGTTATTGGCATAAAGAATGGCATGCAAGTCAGTGCAATCAAGTTGAATATTCAGAAAACAATTCACGTTTGTTGTTTCAACAAAGATTCCAAGACAATTTGATGAGGAAAATGATAAACTTTTCAAAACATGAGTTTTGGGAAAATTATATACTCAAATGCAAATAAGACAAAAATCTAAAAAACATTTCTTTAAACAACCACTTCTTTACACTTACTTTATATCATACACAGTTTTGGAGACAGGGTCTTCTTCCCAAGCTAGATTGGAATTTACTATGTAGGCAACTCTGGACTTGAACTCACATTAATTCTCTTGCCTCAGCCCCTTGAGTGTTGTAATTATAGGTTTGACCCACCACACCCAGATTTATATATACATCAATATTAACTCCAAAGTGTACACTAAACCGAAATTTAAGAGGTAAAAAATCACAAAATTCTCCATGATAAAGTATAAAAGGAAATCTTTATGTTATTTGGTCCAGAAAACGATTTCTTAGGTACAACAGGAATGACATGATCCATAATTGAAAGAAATAGTAAGTTAGATTTCATCAACATGAACAACATTTGAACATCATTAATAAAATTAAAAAACAAATATGGCAGGGAGGACAGTATTTATAAATCATGTATCTACTAAAACATTTTAATCTAGACTATATGAATTATTGTAATAATATTAAGAATACAAATAATAAAAATTTGGACACAAAATTTAAACAGATTTTCACTAAAGAAAATAACTGGCTAATACACATAAAAAGATACTCAATATGGTTAATCATTATGGAAATGCAAATTAGCATCATGATACAATACCAATACATACTTTTTGAAATGTATTAAAAAGGCAGACTGTACAAATCATGCGTAAAGATGTGGAAAATTAAGTCTCTCATGCATTGCTGATGAAGACACAAAATGATGCACCTGCTTTGCAAATGGTCTTGCAGTTTCTGCTAAGTTAAGCTCATGTGACTGAACTATTTTATTAATAGGAAGATCCTGAGCAGAAATAAAAGCATATGTCTAAAGATTTATACAGCATTTATGACAATAAATATAATACCTAAATGGCAACATCCAAAGTGTCTGTCTACACATGAGTGAACTAAATGAATGTAGCTTATCTGTACATTTGAATGCTTTCTGCAGTTTAAACAGTGACCTATTGATATGTCATGCAATGTGATTATCCTTAACAACATTATATTAAAACAAGGTTCGTATGTATGACTCTATTCACATGAAATGCCTAGTCAAAAAGGAAATCTTTACAGATAGTAGCTGAGCAGTGGTTAACATAAAACCAACATAGCAAAACAGAACCCTTCCTCTAGATAAAGAGCTACAGCAAACAAAGAATGCCCAAAGTAGGAGGAATAACCAAGAAAAAGAGATTGCTGGAGAGATTGCACTGTGGTTCAGAGCACTTGTTGCTCTTGCAGAGGACCCAAGTTTGATTCCCAACACCCTGATCGTGGCTCACAACCATTCATAACTCCTGTTACAGGGGATCCAAAGCTGCCTTCTGACTTTTTCTGGTACCAGGCAAACATGTTTACCTATTGAGTCATCTCACTAGCCTCTCCTCTCATTCTTTCTATTTTTCCTTTTATTGAGAATAGCTTTTTTCTAACACAATATATCTAACCTAAGTATGGTACCCCTCCCTCTGCTCCTTCCAGTTCCTCCCCAACTCCCCTTCCATCCAGAGCCACCATTTCTATCTCTCCTTAGAAAACAAACAGGCTTCTAAGGGATAATAGTAAAAAAATACAATAAGATAAAACAGTACATTGGAATTTGACAAAACAAACAAATGGAAAAAAGACCAAGAAAATGCACAAGAAACAGATATAAATGTAAAAATAAACTTGTTCACACACTTAGGAATCCTATAAAAACAAAACACTAACCTAGAAAGACATAATATATAGACAAAAGATCTGTAGGGTTAAAGGAGTGTGTGTGTGTGTGTGTGTGTGTGTGTGTGTGTGTGTGTGTGTGTGTGTATATGTTTTAAAGAAAAATAAAAATAAAATTTAAAAAGAAGATAAAATTATATATATATATATATATATATATATATATATATATATATATATATATATATATATCCCTGACATAATATGATACAAGGAACCTTCAGTGACATCATTGAGTTTGTTTTCTGTTGACCTTATACTGTTGGGAATGTAGCCCACACTTAAGAGTAGTTGTTTTCCTAGTGAGACTCCTTTGAGGAAACTAAATTTCATTTGAAGTAGCTATCAATTGGAGCTATCCGGGTTAGGGATAGGGGCGTGTGTCCACTTCTCCTTTCAGCCCTAGGACCCCATCTGGTGAAAACTGCCTCAGTTTCTGTGAGTTCATATGACCTTTGATCACGTTGATTTAGAGAGCCTAACAAGATTTTTTTGGTGTCCTCCATCCCTTATGGCTCTTACCCTCTTTCTACCTCTTATTCCTCAGGGTTTGCTGAGCCCTGATGGGAGAGATTTGATGGAGACATCCAATTTATGGCAGAGTGTTATAAGGTCTCACTCTGCATAAGGTCTGGCTGTGGGTCTCTGTATTTGTTCCTATCTGCTGCAAGAGGAAGTGTCTCCGATGATGGCTGAAAAAAAGGTATGGATCTATGAGTAAAGAAGAATGGTATTAGGAGTCATTTTTTTGCTACTTTAAAAAAAAGTATATTTGGTTTTGGTCTCAGTCCCTAGGCTATGTAGTCTCAGGCTTTTGATCACCCAAGCAAGCTTGGGTATGGGTTCCAACATAGGGAGTGGGGCTCAAGTCAAATCATATATTCTTTGGTTATGCCTCAAAGCTTTGTGCCACCATTACACTAGAATGAATATCTTGCAATCTGGACATCAGTATAGATCAAAGGGTTGTGGCTGGGTTGGTGTTTATGTTTCTCCTTTGGTAGCTTGCAGAGTACCTTCGTGTACCAAAGACACAGCACATAGGGATGAAGGCTCTATGTAGACACCAGCTCGACGTCTCCATGTTCAATGAGTTGTGTAGGTGTTGTCTTCAGCAATGAGGCCTTGCCATCTCAGTTCATGGAGAACAACCCATAGTCTTGGCAACAGCCTGGGTTGTTTAGGGTTTTCCATGGAACCCTTTTGGCCAACAACTCAATTAGATGTAACCCAATCTCAATACTGGAAGTTACATTTGGTGACAAGAAATGTCCAGTTGGGGCTCTGTCTCCCCCATTATGTGGCAATTTCATTTAGGTTACCTTCATATATGCATACCTTTTACAAAACTTCTACTGTATTAGGTTTTCATACTTCCCTTTAAATGTCCCTTTGTTTTAGCTGTCTCTGTTGTATTCTACCCCCACATCTCCCTCCCCATTCCACTCTACCCTTGATCTTCCCATTCCAGTCCCCCCTCTTCATGAATCCAGAATTATTTATTTCCATTTCCTAGGGAGATCTACCTGCCCCCACATGGTCCCTTACTCTATGCCAAACCTCTGTGGTCCTGCCGATTGTAGTAGCTTGGTTATCATTGATTTATAACAGCTACTATCCACATATAAGTGAATACCATATTTGTCTTTCTGAATCTGGGATACCTCATACAGGATGATTTTTTATAGTTCCATCCATTTACATGCAAATTTCATGATTTCATTTTTTAAATAGCTGAGTAATATTCCATTGTATA
This sequence comes from Peromyscus eremicus, assembly GCF_949786415.1. Lineage (NCBI taxonomy): Eukaryota > Metazoa > Chordata > Mammalia > Rodentia > Cricetidae > Peromyscus > Peromyscus eremicus. Next base: position 110,678,504 of record NC_081439.1, read on the forward strand.
AATGTACCACTTTTTTTTTGTCCATTCGTCTTTTAAGAGACAGGTAGGTTGTATCCAATTTCTGGCTATTACAAATACAACAACAATGAATATGGTTGAAATAGTGTTTGTGTGGTAGGATGATGCATCCTTTGGGTATACACCCAAGAGTGGTATAGTGGGGTCTTGAGGTAGATTGGTTCTCAATTATCAGAGGAACCACCATATTGGTTTCCATAATGGCTGTACAAGTTTGCACTCCTACCAGCAATGGAAGAATGTTCACCCCTTGCTCCATATCCTTGTCAGCAAGAGCTGTCACTTGTGTTATTGATCTTAGCCATTCTGACAGATGTAATATGAAATTACATAGTTTTGATTTGCATTTCCCTGATGACTAAGGATATTGAACTGTTAAGTGTTTCTCAGCCATTTGAGTTTCCTCTTTTGAAAATTCTCTGTTTAGATTGGTGCCTCATTTTTTAATTGAGTTATTTCTTTTCTTTGTATCTAGTTTTTTTTAGTTCTTTATATATTTTGGATATTAGCCCTCTATCAGATATGGAGTTTATAGAAATGTTTTCCCATTATGTATCCTTCTGCTTTTTTCTGAATGATGGTGTCCTTTGACACACAGAAACTTCTCAGTTTCATGAGGTCCTGTTTTTAATTGTCTATCTTAGTGCCTGTGGCAACAGTATTCTGTTCAGAAAGTTGTCTACTGTGCCAGTGAGTTCAAGGTTATTTCCCATTTTCACTTCTATCAGATTCAGTGTATCTGGTTTTTGTTGAGGCCTTTGATAGATTTGTAGTTGTTTTGTGCGTGGGGGGAGGTGAGAAGTATCTATTTGGATTCTTCTATAGACATCATCCACTTTGACCAGCACCATTTGTTGAAGATGCTGTCTTTTTTTCCAGAGTATATTTCTGGCTTCTTTATCAAAAATCAGGTCTCTATGTATGTGTAGATTTATGTATGGGTTTTCAGTTCAATTCCATTTATCGATGTATTTGTTTTTATGCTTAAGCCAATAACATATGGTGTTTTTATTACTGTAGCGCTGTAGTAGGACTTGAAATCAGGATTGGTGAGACCCCCAGCAGTTCTTTTATTGTTCAGGATTATTTTAGCAATTCTGGGTTCTTCTTTTTCCATATGAAGCTGTGAATTGTCCTTTCAAGATCTATGAAGAATTGTGTTGGAATTCTGATGGGATTTACATTGAAGCTGTACATTGCTTTTGGTAGTTTGGCCATACCAATCCTTGAGCATGGGAGATCTTTTTATCTTCTGATATCTTCAATTTCTTTCTTCAAAGACTTGAAATTTTTATCATAAAAGTTTTTCACTTGCTTGGTAAGAGTTACCCTGTGGTATTTTATATTATTTGAGGCTACTGTAAAAGGTGTTATTTCCCTGATTTCTTTCACTGTCCATTTGCCATTTGTATATAGGAGGGCTACCTATTTTGTGGGTTAATTTTGTATCCAGCTACTTTACTGAAAGTGTTTATCAGCTGTAGGAGTTTTCTGATTGAATTTTTAGAGTCACTTACATATACTATTATAAAATTTTAAAATTAGAATATCTTGACTTCTTCTTTTCCAATTTTTATCCCTTTGATCTCGTTTAGCTGTCTTTTTTCTCTAGATAAGACTTCAAATACTACACTGAATAGGTATGTAGAGAGTCAATATCCTTGTCTTGTTCCTGAGTTCAGTGAAGTTGCTTTGAGTTTCTCTGCATTTAAGTTGACGTTGCCTGTGAGCTTGCTGCAAACTACCTTTAGTATTAAGAGGAATGTTCCTTGTACCCATAATTTATCCAGATATTTTATCATGAAGGTATGTTGGAGTTTGTCAAAGACCTTTTCTTTATGTAATGAGATGATTATATGGTTTTTGTCTTACAGTCTGTTTGCATCGTGGATTACATTTATCAGTTTATATATGTTGACCCATCCCTGCATCTCTGGGATAAAGCCAACTTGATCATGATAGATGATCATTTTGATGTATTCTTGGATTTGGTTTGCAAATATTTTCGTGAGTATCTTTGCATCTACATTCATAAAGGAAATTGGTCTGTAATTTTCTTTCTTTGTTGGGTCCTCGTGCAGTTTGGGAATCTGGGTAACTGTGGCTTCATGCAATAAACTGGGCAGTGTTCCTTCTGCTTCTATTTGAAGAGTATTGGCATTAGCTCTTCTTTGAAAGTCTGGTAGAATTCTGCCCTAAAGCCATATGGCCCTGGGCTTGCTTTGGTTGGGAAACTTTTAATGACTGCTTCTATTTCACTAGGAGTTACAGGTCATTTTAAATTACTTCTCTGATCTCAATTTAACTTTGGTAAGTAGAACATATAGAGGAAATAATGTTTCTTTTAATATTCAAATTTGGTGGAGTACAGATTTATAAAGTATGTCCCTATGTTTCTCTGGATTTCCTCAGTATCTCTGGTTATGTACCCCCTTTATCCTCTAATTTTGTTAATTTGAATCTTCTCTCTGCCTTTTCCTTAATTTGGACACAGCTTTTCTTTTTTGATATTTCATACTATTTATTGTTTTAGGCTTATTTGTGAAAACAAAATAATACATAATAACACTAAAAAAAGACCTAATTGTACCACATTTTCTTTATCCATTCTTCTGTTGAGGGACATCTAGGTTGTTTCCATGATCTGGGTATTACGAATAAAGCTGCCATGAATATAGTTGAGCAAAAGTCCTTGTGGTATGATTGAGCATCCTTTGGGTATTTGCCCAAGAATGGTATAGCTGGGTCTTGAGGTAGATTGATTCCCAGTTTTCTGATTTCCAAACTGGCTGTACCAGTTTACACTCCCATCAGCAACAGAGGAGTGTTTCCCTAGCTCCACATCCTCTCTAGCCTCAGCTGTCACTTGTGTTTTTGATCTTTGCCATTCTGACAGGTGTAAGATGGAATCTTAGAGTTGTTTTGATTTGCATTTTCCTGATGGCTAAGGATGTTGAACATTTCTTTAAGTGTTTCTTGGCCATTTGAGATTCCTCTGCTGAGGATTCATTGTTTAGATCTGTACTCAATTTTCTAATTTGATTATTTGCTGTGTTGATGTCTAGTTTCTTGAGTTCTCTATATATTTTGGAAATTAGCCTTCTGTCAGATGTGAGGATGCTGAAGATCTTTTCCCATTCTGTAGGCTGCTGGATACAGGTTTTTCAAGCTTATTGATTTTCTTGAAGAACCAACTCTTTGTTACGTTGAGTATTTGCATGTTTTGTTGATAGTTTATTGATTTCAGCCCTGAGTTTGGTTATTTCTTGCCATCTGTTCCTTTTGTACATGATGTCTTCTTCTTTGCTAGAGCTTTCAGCTGTGCTGTCAAGTTACTAGTATGGAATCTCTCCATGGTTTTTTATGTAGGCACTTAATGCTGTGAACTTGCCTCTTAGAACTGCCTTCATTGTGTACCATAAGCCTGAGTATGTTGTATATTCATTTTCATTCAATTCTAGGACATCTTAAATTTCTTTATTTTTTTCTATCTTGACCTAGTGGTAATTCAGTAAAGAGCTGTTCAGTTTCCATGATTTCTTCCAGGCTTTCTGCTCTTTCTGTTGTTGTTGATACCCAGCTTTAATCCATGGTGGTCTGATAGGATGCAGGGGGTTATTTCAGTTTTCTTATATCTGTTGAGACTTGCTTTGTGATAGAGTATGTGGTCAGTTTTGGGGAAAGTTCCATGACGTGCTGAGAAGAAGGTATATTTTTTTGTGTTTGGGCGAAATGTTCTGTAATATGTTAGGTCCATTAGGTTTACAACATTATGAGGTCCAGGATTTCTCTCTTTAGTTTTTGTCTAGATAATCTGTCTACTGGTGAGAGTGGGGTATTGAAGTCTCCCACTATCCGTGTGTGAGGTCAATATATGATTTAAGCTGTAGTAGTGTTTGTTTTATGAGCATCGGTGCCTTTGTGTTTTGATTATTATGTGCCAAGGGGAATTTGTTTTCTTATCCAATGTATTTGGTTCTCTGTATACTTCTTGTACCTTCTTGTACTTTATAGGCATCTCCTTCAGGTTAGGAAAGTTTTCTTCTATAATTTTCTTGAAAATGTTGTCTGGGCTTTTGAGCTAGAATTCTTCTTCCTCTGTACCTATTAACCTTTTAAAAATTATTCTCTCATACATTTTAATCCACCCACAGTTTCCCTTCCATCCTATATATACTTATTATTCTTAAGTTTGGAATTTTCATGGTGTCCCAGATTTTCTGGATGTTTTGTGTCAGGACATTTTTAGATTTAACATTTTCTTCTACCAAGGTATCCATTTCTTTTAGTGGGTCTTTGATGCCTAAGATTCTCTCTCCCATCTTTTGTATTCCATTTGTAAAGCTTATCTCTGAGTTTCCTGTTTGAGTTCCTAAATTTCTCATTTCAACCGTTTGGGGTTTTCCTTGATTCTGTTTCTACTTTTGGGCCTTGAACTGTTTTATTCATTTCCTTCCACTGGGTGTGTTTTCAGATTCATGTCCTCTTTAAGGACCTCGAGCATATTTATAAAGGCTATTTTAATATCTTTGTCTTGTGCTTCAGTTATGTTACAATATTCAAGACCTACTGGGCAATACTGGAGACATATTGTCCTGACTGTTATTGAGTATATTTTTATGCAAGCATCTATTAATCTAGGTTTGTGAAGATTGTAATTCTAGGTGATGATATCTGTTTTTGTCTATGTTGGGTCAGTGCTTTGTTCCTTAGTTCTGTTGCCCTTTCTGGTTCATCAGAGTGTGTGATAGCTCTGTTTTACCTGGTGGAGAGTTCTTCTAGAATCCTGCTAGGTGTGGCCACTGGGGGTTCCAGGTAAAATGTCTAGATATTGGTGTCTGTAACTTAGGAGTGGGGATGGCTGGGAAGGGGGTGCTGAGGAATTCACAAGAGGTAGGAAAGCAGGATATGCAACCAGAATCTGCTTAATCCCCTGACAATGGGGCAGAGACTAAGGAAAGGCCACAATAGATGATCTGCTACAGAGCTGGGTATGATACTGGGGCACTGGATATGGAGGAGAGGAGGGAGAGTGAGGATCTGAAGCTCACCTACCAGATTTGCTGTCCCACTTGGTTCTATGGCAGGCTTGGCTGTTGTGTTCCCATGGAATGCAGCTGGAGTTGGTGGCTGGAATTACAGGATGAGTTGGGAGGAAGTTTGGAGCAGAAGATCTGCATCCGCTGGAGGAGGGGTCAGAGAGTAAGGGAAGCACAGCAGGTGATCTGCTATAGAGCTGGGTAGGAGATGGGGGGTTGAATTTGGAGGAAGGAAGGGAGAGATGAAAATCTGTAGTTAGGCTAATTGTTTCTCTGGCTAGAGTGGCCTGAAGGTGCCCAGGGACGCTTCTCTTGTTCTTTTTTTTTATTTTTTTTATTTTTATTTTGCAATACAATTCAGTTCTACATATCAGCCACAGATTCCCTTGTTCTCCCCCCTCCCGCCCCCCTCACCTTCCCCCCCTCCCGCCCCCCCTCACCTTCCCCCCAACCCGCCCCCCATTCCAATCTCCTCCAGGGCAAAGCCTTCCCCACAGACTGAGATCAACCTGGTGGACTCAGTCCAGGTAGGTCCAGTCCCCTCCTCCCAGGCTGAGCCAAGGGACCCTGCATAGGCCCCAGGTTTCAAACAGCCAACTCATGCAATGAGCACAGGACCTGGTGCCACTGCCTGGATGCCTCCCAAACAGATCAGGGCAATCAACTGTCTCACCCACTCAGAGGGCCTGATCCAGTTGGTGACCCCTCAGCCATTGGTTCATATTTCATGTGTTTCCGTTCGTTTGGCTATTTGTCTCTGTGCTTTATCCAACCTTGGTCTCAACAATTCTCGCTTATATAAACCCTCCTCATTCTCGCTAATTGGACTCCCAGAGACCCACCCGGGGCCTAGTCATGAATCTCTGCATCCAGATCCCTCAGTAGTTGGATGAGGTTTCTAGCACAACAATTAGGGTGTTTGGCCATCCCATCACCAGAGTAGGTCAGTTCGGACTGCCTCTCGACCATTGCCAGCAGTCTGTTGTGGGGGTATCTTTGTGGATTTCTGTGGGCCTCTCTAGCACTTTGTTTCTTCCTATTCTCATGTGGTCTTCATTTACCATGGTCTCCTATTCCTTGTTCTCCCTCTCTGTTGTTGATCCAGCTAGGATCTCCCGCTCACCCAAGCTCTCTTTCCCTCGACCCTCGCCCTTCACTACCCCCACTCATGTCCAGGCTGTTCATGTAGATCTCATTCCATTTCTCTGTCATTGGGTGATCCCTGTGTCTTTCTTGGGGTCCTGTTTTCCAGGTAGCCTCCCTGGTGATGTGAGTAGCAGTCCAGTCATCCTTGTTCCACATCTAGTATCCTGCTATGAGTGAGTACATACCATGTTTGTCTTTCTGAGTCTGGGATACCTCACTCAGAATGATTTTTTCTAGATCCATCCATTTGTCTGCAAACCTCATGATGTCATTGTTTTTCTCTGCTGAGTAGTATTCCATTGTGTATATGTACCACATTTTGTTTATCCATTCTTCAGTTGAAGGGCATCTAGGTTGTTCAACATAAATCCAGCTACTCTGAACCTGCTAGAAGAGAAAGTAGGAAGTAGTCTTGAACGCATTGGCATAGGAGACCACTTCCTAAATAGAACACCAGTAGCACAGACACTGAGAGAAACAATCAATCAATGGGACCTCTTGAAACTGAGAAGCTTTTGTAGGGCAAAGGATACGGTCAACAAAGCAAAGCGATAGCCTACAGAATGGGAAAAGATCTTCACCAACCCCACATCTGACAGAGGACTGATATCCAGAATATATAAGGAACTCAAGAAATTAGACATCAAAATACCCAACAGTCCAATTAAGAAATGGGCTATAGAACTAAACAGAGAATTCTCAACAGAGGAAACTCAAATGGCTGAAAGACATTTAAGGAATTGCTCAACATCCCTAATCATCAGGGAAATGCAAATCAAAACAACTCTGAGATACCACCTTACGCCTGTCAGAATGGCTAAGATCAAAAACACTGAAGACACCTTATGCTGGAGAGGATGTGGAGCTAGGGGAACTCTCCTCCACTGCTGGTGGGAATGCAAGCTTGTACAACCACTTTGGAAATCAATATGGCGCTTTCTTAGAAAATTGGGAATCCATCTCCCCCAAGATCCAGCTATACCACTCTTGGGCATATACCCAAGGAATGCTCAACCACACCACAAGAGCACTTGTTCAGCTATGTTCTCTTGTTCTTAACACCTGCCAAACACAGACTATTCTTTATTATTATAATTTTGTCACTTCTATTTTTTTTAAATATTTTTATTTTATAATTAATTTAATTCTACATATCAGCCACAGATTCCCCTGTCCTCCCTCCTCCCGTCCCCCAGCCTTCCCCCCCAATCCACCCCCCATTGCCACCTCCTCCAGGGCAAGGTCTCCCCTGGGGAGTCAGCCCAGCCTGGTAGATTCAGTTGAGGTAGGTCCAGTCCCCTCCTCCCTATACCAAGGCTGAGCAAAGTGTCTCAGCATAGGCCCTAGGTTCCAAAAAGCCAGCTCATGCACCAAGGACAGGTCCAGATTCCACTGTCTGGGGGCCTCCCAAACAGCTCAAGCTAATCAACTGTCTCACTTATCCAGAGGGCCTGGTCCAGTTCCATGGGGGCTCCTCAGCTCCTCACAGTTCATGTGTTTCCACTAGTTTGGCTATTTGTCCCTGTGCTTTTTCCAATCATGGTCTCAATATCGCTTGCTCATATAATCCCTTGTCTTTTGGACTCCTGGAGCTCAACCTGGGGCTTGGCTGTGGATCTCTGCATCTGCTTCCATCAGTCACTGGATGAAAGTTCTATCATGACAGTTAGGGTGTTCGGCCATCTGATCACCAGAGTAGGTCAGCTCAGGCACTCTCTCGACCATTGCCAGTAGTCTATAGTGGAGGTATGTTTGTGGATTTCTGGATCAGGAACAGAGTGGGAGAACAAGGAAAGAGATACCATGATAAATGATGACCCCATGGGAATAGGAATTCTGTCACTTTTAATAGTATTATATAGATGGAAGCAAAAGACATACTACTTTCATGACTGACTTATTTCACTATGGTTAAACTTCTGGATATTTATCCAAGTCATTATATACATCTAGAATTTCTTTGTCTTTTTATCGTTGGGTAGTTTTCCATGTGGTACCTATTAAAGAACATCTGGGCTGCTTCTATTCTTTGCTTTGTTATAAATAGAGCTGTTATATTGATGTTTAGCTTTTTGCATGAGCATAACTTCTTTCTCTGAGATAAATGCCCCCGAATACTGTGGCTAGTTATACGGTAGTTGCACGTTTAGTTCTGTAAGAAACTGCTTGTTTGACAGAGTTGTTAAGCCCATTTGAATTCTCTTTTCCATTTTATGAGGGTCCAGATTTTTTTTTTTTTGCATTCTCAAAAGCAGCTGGTGTTATCACTACTTTCTATTCCAACTATTCTGGTAGATGTGTATCTCCAGTGGTTTTAATTTATATCTCCACTGGCTAATGACATTTAAAACACTCTCAAGTATTTATTTGTGATTTATCTTCTTTGATGAAATATCAGTCCATGGCCTTTGCCCATTTTTGAATATGGATTCATTTTACTATTTGAAAATATTGTAGATACCAAAACTTCCTTGAAATGATATGTAATTTGAAAATGGCTTTTCTTTATCTTTAGCTTGTTTTCCTTCCCTTTAACAATGAGGTTTAGAGATAAATTTCTTAAAATTTGGTGATAGGTAGTTTATCAGTATGTATCTTATGTATATTGTTTTGCTGTCAACTCTTAGAGCAATTTGCTTAGCTCTTTATTCTGAATATTTTTCTTATTTCATAATTATGTCCATGATCTGCTCTTAGTTAATTTCAGAACAATGTGTAATATTTTGGTTAAGGTTCATTTTCATGGATACAGATGCCTACTTGCATCAACATAATTTGCTTTAATATCTGTCTTTCATCCATTGATGTACCTTTGGCGAGGGGAAAAGGGTATATTTTGGCTTACACTTCTAGAAGGATATAGTGTATCATATTAAGAATGATATGGTAACCATTGAGGATGGCTTAGTGGTAAGAGTAAGTGCCTGGATGTTTACATTGTATCCATACCAAGAAAGCACACAATGATGAATGCTTGTGCTCAGATTACTTTGTCCTTTTTACATAGTTCAATATCTTAGCCCAGGGAATCTTGCTACCCACAGTAGATGGGATTTCTTACTACATAAAGACATGCCCAGAGGAGATATTTGTCTAGTCAACATTGTTGAATCTATTATCTCACCATTTAGTTAAAAACACTTTCTCAAATACGGTACTCATGTATAAAATGTTCAAATTAATTGAAAACCTAAATTTAAAAGTAAATACAATAAAATAAACTCTAAGACAGGTATTCTAAAAATATAAGGTAGATAATGAAGAAGACATCCAAGGTTGATTTCTAGTCTCCATATGCACACATATACACTCAAAAAATAAATTATAAATAAAAACAAGAAATGAAAGTAGAAGTGAGACTATTTGGGAAGAGAAAAGGGACCAAAGGATGGGGAGTGGGTACAAAACAGGGAGATAAGTTAATATAACTGAAGTACAGTATATCCATATGCAAAACTGTCACAGTAACACCCATTATTTTTATTAATATATGCAAATTAAAAGGAAAAATGGTTCACCTATGTGCATGTGACTGATGCTGCATTCTCTATTTTGTTTTATCAATGCTGTAGAACAATAAGATTATTCTATCACAATAGGCCACATTTGAATCTATCATATACATACTTTGGAAAGTGAGTTTCAAAAGTAATGCTATTTATAACAACCTGAAATAGTTAAACAGGAATAAATTTAACAAAAATAGGTAAGGCCAATACATATATTTTTGTGAAAAATATCTAAGAAAAATGAGAAATAAATGAGATGAATGCACTATATTTGTAGTTTAGAAGGGAGAAGAAGAAATTATTTTTCCAACTTTACCTATGGTTCCAAATTTATTTTGCAACCACAGTCAAATATCAGCAGACATTTTAATAAAAATTCACAAACTAATTCTAAAATATATATATAACATTCAAAAAACCAGGAGAAATCAAAACAATATTTAAAAAGAACATCACTGAAGGAAGTACTTCAGTTTATATAAAAAATTAATATTAAGGTCAAGACTGTGATAGTCCCCAAGTAATGACAGATATATTATTGGAAATAGAAATTCGGAAATAAACCTGCATTTAAACAGTTATTCAATTTTTGACAAGGTACTAAAGCAATTCTACAAGGAAAGGAAAATATTTTGATTTTGTTTTGCTTGCTTTTTGATCTCCTTTTACAGACAGTTCTAGAATAATTGCATATCCACAAAGATAAATAAGAATCTTAACCTTTTTTTGACAGTAAATATGAAAAGTCCACGTATAAAAAATAATTCTCAAACCTTTTATCATAAAGTATACAAACTTAATTCATGATGGGTCATAGACATAAGCATAAAGGTTAAACCATGCAGTTTAAAGAAAAACATGGGTGAATAGCTTTTGTAAACCTGTAGGTGAGGGGTTTGTGTGCAAGGCACTGAAAACAGTAGCAATATAAAACTGATAAGATAAATTCCATCAAATGTTAAATCTCTTGCTCACTTCAGACATCACTCAAAAAGTCTTACAGTAAGAGAAAATATTTGTAAAATTAATATCTGACAAGATTACTACTCAGAATATCAAAGAAACTCATACAACTGTAATAATAAAACGCTAAAACAGTTTAAATGCATGGAAGTCGCACAGCCAGATCAGAAAGCAGTTTTCTTGCTTCCTATAAAATTGAACATAGAATTGCCATATGACTAAACTTTCTCACTCTTATGTACATACTTAAGTGAGTCAAAAACTTATATGAACAGAAAAACTCTACATTAAAGGTTAAAGTAGTCTTATTATTTCTCCAAATTGGAAGCAACCTAGAGATTGTCCAATAGGTAAACTGATGCAGAGACTATGTGGAGTATTATTTGGTTATCAAAAGGGGCAGATGGCTGCTTTTGGAATAATGGATATAAGTCTTAAATAAATTTTGCCCAAGTGAAAGCAGGAAAATCACAAGGCAATGTATTGTATCAATTTCTGTATCTGATATTCTGGGAAAGCCAAGCCAACATATAAAAGACAGATCTGGGGTTTCTAGGAGTTTGAGGAGGGAAAGGAGATGATCACAAAGGAACGGTATATGGAAATGTGTGTGGCACTATGATAGGAACACATGAATAGGCATTTGTCAAAACCCATAGTATCATATATCATAGACAGTGTCTCACTGAATAAACATAAAAAACTAGGCTATCTACAGAACCTGGAATGGAATAAAGAGTAAGGAAATTATATCTAACTTTTATAAATATGATATTGCTTTATTTCATGAAGTGAAAAGGGTAGCAGCTGGCTTGATAATTGTGGTTATTTGATATGAAAACCAAAATTGCACACACGCACTGTAGTATAGATAAATCTCTTTCTTACAAGGGTACAGTTTAACAATTCAGAAACTTCATTACATATTTGCTGGGGTTGAAAAATAGGAGTGGATTAAAAGTAGTAAGAGCAAGCATTCTCTACCAGAGAAATAATTAACACATAAGACAGGAGAATGTATTAGTTTTCTATTGCTGCCATAATAAATTGCCACAAATGAAATGCCTTAAAAATAACACAAATTTATTTTCATATAGCCCTGTAGATAAAATTTCAGTATAATCTTAAGGGGGGATAAAAGTGGAGGTGCCAGCATGCTGCTTCCTTTCTGCCTGCTTCCTTGCTTCTAGAAGCCACTTGTGTTCTTTGACTTATGATGTCCTGTCTCCAGGAGAGCCAGTAATCTTTTACCTCTCTATGACTTCCTTGAAGAGTCATGTCTCGCTTCTACTCAGTGTGCCCTAGATCTTTATGGATATTGTGAAACGATGAGCCCACTCAGATAACCCAGAATAACCTCTGTGCCTTACAACTGTTATACTAAAAAATTGATTTCTCTTTTGCAATGTAATGGGACATCATTGCCTTCTGGGACAAGGATGTGAGTATCTTTTGGAGGCTTTTTTTTTTTTTTTTTTTTTTTTTTTTTTTTTTGCCTACTACAAGAAGAACGACAAAGCCGGGCGGTGGTGGCGCACGCCTTTAATCCCAGCACTCGGGAGGCAGAGCCAGGCGGATCTCTGTGAGTTCGAGGCCAGCCTGGGCTACCAAGTGAGTCCCAGGAAAGGCGCAAAGCTACACAGAGAAACCCTGTCTCGAAAAACCAAAAAAAAAAAAAAAAAAAAAAAAAAAAAAAAAAAAAGAAGAACGACAAAAATAAACCTTTTTGTTCTGGATTTGCATTAGAGGTATCAATGTAAATCCATTTGTTTGAATACATATACAGATCAATTCAACATAAAATATGCTTTTTTATATATTACTTTCCTGGCTTTATCTACCAAGAAGGTCTAGAAATAGTAACACCTTGTCAGCAACAACCACACCGAGGTTCACACCTTGGTTTCTGTCTTATGTAGTGGGTAGCCATTCCAGCTTTGATCTGGAAGTTCCAACCCCCATTGAGACTTCGGCAACTGTTATGCCTACAAGGTGGGGCCAAGGGAGGCGCCTGGAGACCCGAGATCTGGATGGGCCAGCGCTCTCTCTTGGTTCCTGGACCCTGGATGGTGGAGGTGGGCCAAGCAGAGCTCCAGAGAACACTGCTGGACTGCGATACACCTTCCCCAGACCCCGTGACCTACCTATCCCTTAATTTGTAAGTTACGTCATTAAATAAATCTCCTTTTAACTACGTGGAGTGGCCTTAATAATTTCACCAATAGTCTTAGTTACTGTTCTATTGTTGTGAAGAGATGCTGTGACCAAGACAACTTATAGAAGAAAGTATTTAATTAGGGGTGTGCATACAGCTCCAGAGGGTGAGTCCATGATCATCATGGTGGGGAGTGTAGCAGCAGGCAGGAAGGGATGGTGCTGGAGAAGTAGTTAAGAGCTACATCTTCATCTACAGAGAGAGACTGAGCCTAGCACGGGCTTTTGAAACCTTAAAACCTACCCCCAGTGACACACCTACAACAAGGCCACATCTCCTAATCTTTCTCAAGTAGTTCTACTAACTAGAGACCAAACACTGAAACATGTCAGCCTATGGGGAACATTCTCATCCAAATAACCACGGTTTCTAAATATTACTTTTCATTAAAAACAGTTATGATTCTAAGGAAGAATCAGGGACTATGGTAGTTTGAATGTAATTGGCCCCAATAATCTCATAGGAGTGGCACTATTAGGAAGTGTGTCTGTTGGAATGGGTATGGCATTGTTGGAGGAAGTGTGCCACTGTGGGGGTGGACTTTGAGGTCTCATATATGACACTTAGAGTGTCAGCTGACTTCTTGTTGCCTGCAAGATGTAGCACTCTCAGCTCCAGCACCACATCTGCCTGCATGCTGCCATGCTCCCCGTCATGATGCCAATGGACTGAACCTCTGAAACTGTAAGCTGCCACCTCTATTAAATGTTTTACTTTATAAGAGTCGCTGTGGTCATGGTGTCTCTTCACAGACACAGAGAGGGAGAACAAGGAATAGGAGACCATGGTAAATGAAGACCACATGAGAATAGGAAGAATCAAAGTGCTAGAGAGGCTCACAGAAATCCACAAAGATACCCCCACAACAGACTGCTGGCAATGGTCGAGAGACAACCCAAACTGACCTACTCTGGTGATGGGATGGCCAAACACCCTAATTGTCGTGCTAGAAACCCCATCTAACGACTGAGGGATCTGGATACAGAGATCCATGGCTAGGCCCTGGGTGGAGCTCCGGGAGTCCAATTAGCGAGAAAGAAGAGGGTTTATATGAGCGAGAATTGTTGAGACCAAGGTTGGATAAAGCACAGGGACAAATAGCCAAACACATGAACTATGAACCAATGGCTGAGGGGTCCCCAACTGGATCAGGCCCTCTGAATGGGTGAGACAGTTGATTGGCTTGATCTGTTTGGGAGGCCTCCAGGCAGTGGGACTGGGTCCTGTGCTCTTTGCATGAGTTGGCTGTTTGAAACCTGGGGCCTATGCAGGGTCGCTTGGCTCAGCCTGGGAGGAGGGGGCTGGATCTACCTGGACTGAGTCTACCAGGTTGATTTCAGTCCGTGGGGGAGGCTTTGCCCTGGAGGAGGTGGGAATGGGGGGTGGGCTGGGGAGAAGGTGAGGGGGGTCGGGAGGGGGGAGAACAAGGGAATCCGTGGCTGATATGTAGAACTGAATTGTATTGCAAAATAAAAAAAAAAATAAGCAGAGGAATCAAGCACCTTTCCCAAGAAATAAAAATAGATGATGAGCATGTGAAAAACAAAACAAAACAAAACCAAAAACCAAAACCAAAAACAAAACAAAAAAAGAAACACAGAGCCAAATACAGAGGCAATAGTCAAAGAGATCAGAGAGCTACAACTACCTTATCTTACCACCTCATTACTGTTGCTTCCCCAGAGAGAGCTTCTTCCTGTCTGATTTATGTTTTTATTGCCTTTCTGTTCTGTTTTCTCATTGGCTCTAAGCCCAGCCACATGACTTCTCGTCACTGCCTGTCTATACAGACCTCCAGGTCTCTATGGTTGGTACTGGGATTAAAGGCTTGTGTCACCACACTTGGCTGTTTCCTTGACCACGCAGAGACTCTGCCTGCCATGTGATCGAATTAAGGGTGTGGGCTACCACCACTGAACTTCTGCTTATGGCTATGTGACCATCTGATCTCCAGGCAAACTTTATTTATTAACATACAAATAAAATCACATTTCAGCACAATTAAAATATCACCACATTACTAGTTACCTCAAATATTAATTCTGTGGTTATTTTATGATGTCTCCATATTTATTTTATTTTATTTTATTTTATTTTACAGTATAAATTAATTCTACATATCAGCCACGGATTCCCTTGTTCTCCCCCCTCCTGCCCCCCTCCCCTCCCCCCCAGCCTACTCCCCATTCCCATCTCCTCCAGGGCAAAGACTCCCCCGAGGATTGATATTTTGTTTATTACTCCTCCATATGCTACATGTGGTTTAAATGTGAGACAGATTTAGCTATTTGTTACTAGAAAGAGTATAAAGTCTAAACAAGTGTGTATTGTGTAAGCACTGAGGACTTACACTACTGGGAAAGACTAATTTCATTATGAAAAATCTAAAAGGCGCCACCTTGGCAAAGTGGCTAAGGTTAACATCACCACTTATAAATTGCATGCCAAGTGCCCATACTGTCATATGCTGAAAGGGCACCTTGCCTCAGTCTTCTCCTTAACACACAGACCCCAGTTTATTCTGTCAAAACATTAGGCAAAGAGAAATTGAGAAGTAGTCTACAGTAACCCCTCAAGAATGTCAATATGATGAGTCAAAAGACTGAGGAACTATCACAGATTGAATGATACTAAGATGCAGAGACAAGGAAATACAATGTCGCAACCTAGATTTGATATTGGTATAGAAAAAAAGACATCAATTGTTAAGCTTATGATGGAGTTTTATCAGTTTACAGTCAGCAGCAATATGCCAATATGCTAACTTTTGATAAATGCATTTACCATAGTTGCACAACGTTCTAACATTATAGTAACTTTTTGCAGTATTCATACAACACTTCCTTAAATCTAAAATAATTTAAAAATATTTAAAGGCAAAAGGTTTAAACAGACAGTACAAGAGTAAGTATAGGAAAGGCTAGCACACATGAAAAAAATCCATAGAAAAGCAAATTAAAACTACAAGGCAATACCAACACACACAAACGTAGACAGTGGAAACAAAGAAAATTGTCAACATCAAATTTAGGCAAGGAAATGGAGCAATCAGATATTTCCTTCATTTGGATGGGAGTGTAAAATGGTACTATGACTTTGGAAAACATCCCAGCAGTTTCTTCTAGAACTGAATTATTCTATGATCTAGCAATTAAACTCCTACATATTTAGTAAAAATAAATTAAAAAGCATATGTCCACATAAAATCCAGTCATGAATAGTCATTGAAGTTTAAATCACAACAGCAAAAACTTGAAGCCTCTTAGGTGTCTATCAATACAAAAAAAACTTTGTATACTCATACAACTGAATATCCCAACAACTTGGAATCAGCTACTTTTGAATATGAAACAACATGGATAAATGGAAAAACATTTTAGGGTGAAAGAATATATATATATATATATATATATATATATATATATATATATATATATATATATATATATATATACAGTACTTACTAATATCCAGAACAAAAAATATGAATTTGTTGTTGTAAAGCATAGAAAAAGATATGACAAGGATTGACTGGATTAGTAAAGGACAGAATTCTGGGTTGCTTGCAATTTTCTGTATTCTGAAAGTTGTTTAATATATATGTGTGAATTTGTCAAAATTTAATGAATGTGGACTTAAGGCTTTTTCATTTAGTTGTATGCAATTTTTTTCATGAAAAGAAAATCTGTTAACAATTATTCAACTCTAATTACTGAGTGGGAGGCAGAGGAGTTGAGGAGCTGAGAGTGTAGGGTGATGGTGGGAATGAGTGACCAAATGAGTGGGAGTATAAAAAAAGCAATATGGAAGCCTATTGTCCTGTAACCCAAATAAAAATATACAAAAGAGGCATCAAAGACAGTTCCCCTGTACGATTGGATGACACTGGTCTTAGAAGCAGTTCCTAGTCCCAGGTTGGAAATCCTGTCACAGGAATTGGTCAGGGAGACTCCAAAGGTCTCCAAATTAGCACAATTCCATGCCAGTCCTCTTAGTTGTTCACCGGATTTAGAAGATATCCTCATAGTTCAGAAAGCACCACTCATCTTGGTTTTGAGATACAGAGAAAGCAGGCTAGAACTGACCTAAAAACTTCCTCTCTTCCCTCCATGGCTAGCATTCAGAACACTGGGAGATGCTAAGGGAGAACAAGAAGCACTGGTCTTACCCAGCTGTGAACTCTAGGAATGAGAAGGTCAACCTGCTGGGAAAAATATGCCCACCTCTGTAACAGTGGCTTGAGTGCTGTGGAAGTCAGCTGCCCCATGACTGGATTTGAGGCCCACTTCATGGGTGGGAAAGGGTAGGGGGAAATCCACGTCTGGTACTTTAAGCCCAGCTAACAGCCCAGGTCTGGAGAGGAATTAGACCCTAGTGGGGAACTCATTACTGATATTTTACTAAACTGACACAGCATCAAACTACTCTGAAAATATTTATGGTTATTCCCATAGACAAAAGTTGCTATCAGGCTTAATCCAACAAGCTGCTTCTTACAGTGAGTACAGAGTCTCATGGCTGCCCAAGATGTTAAGAATAGATGACACATTTGGACTCAATCCTAAGCAAGACACACCACCACCTCTAAGGCTCAAGGAACACTGTTAAAGAGGAGGGGGCAGAAAGTATGTGAGAGTCAGAATACAGGGATAAGGACTGCAAAATGCCATCCTCCAGACTCAGTATAACCACTGCAATCAACTCCTCACAATTTTGGTTACCTACACTGGGCCCACAAAAGACTTGTCCTATCAAAAATTGGTCATAGAAGATTGTTGTGCTCATGGGAATTTGTGCTTTACCACTGACCTACCTAAAACTGACAGAACTTGAGATAGAGGGAATGGTTGATTTTAGTTTAGTGCCCAGTCCTGAGCCTAATGGATAGCTCCAGACCCATGGCCACACAAATGGCCCTGGTTAAACTCAGTGGGTTACAGAACAAAATGAATAGATATGAATTGAACATGAGAGAGAAACTTGTGGAAAGGAGGCATGGACACGGAATGTAGGGAAGTCAGGAGTGAGAGTGGTCAGTAAGTGTTGCGTACATGTATGAAATTGTTTAAGAACAATTTTAATTCATTAAAAATCCTGAAGGATTAGGGAGGAGTCTATTGACATTTGTAATTCACTATGAAATATATCAAAAAATATGATCGATTGATGGATGACAAGAAGGATGCTTGAACTGATATATATCTGGTAAGACAATTACAGTAAAATGGTAATGATGAAATTGAGGCTTTGAAGATGCTCATAACTTATTTATTTTTGTTTGTATCTTTTGAGCCAAATTCTGACTATGTAGCCCACACTTGCCTTGAACTCTCTGTGTGGTCTAGGCTGGCCTTGGACTTTGGTACTCCTGCCACATCATCTTGTGTGCTGAGATTCAGGCATCATTTGGTTCTGTATTGACAAGAGCTTGTTTAAAATATTTCCAACTTATTCAGTGAGAATTACAAAAAAGATACATCTAAAAGACTTGGAAATAACATAGCTGTAAAATGATTTAAATTCAATAATTTCCATGAAACATCAAAGAAACAATAATGCTCCATACCATCATTTTTAACCTGTACATGTTGGGAAGTTCAGCATCAAAATAACTTTAAAGAAAATGGTTTAAAACACATAATCCATGAAATGTTTCTTGGTTGGATGACATAGACTAAGTGGCTCAATGACCAGAAAGGAGGGAATTAGAAGTTGGCAGAAACTTAAGTGGTAGTCATTGACACATCATGAGACAACATTTAGTTGTTACCAAGATACTTCTACAGGAAATCCAGTTGACCTATGTTGAAATAGAAACCACTCCATGACCCAACATGAGCAGAATCAACAAGATATTCTAGGGTATATTAACTATGACCTGCATTGCAAGATAGTGAAGAATGAGTCACAAAATACTTGTTATTAAGAGGGAGGGAGTGTTAGGTCTCATAAGAATGAAAACTATGCATGTAGAGCTAAGAATGAAAGATCAATCTAGATAATAACTAAATCTTGTGATGATTGAAATTCTGAACTGGTGGCAGATATTCAGGAGAGAAAAGAAATAGAAGAGCATACAAGGGAGGAAAGGTTGTCCTTGGTTACTGCCCCTGTCAGGATCTCAACATCATGTGTCATAGTCCCAAGAATACTGCCACCAGAAACAACAGGAAACTCCACACAATAGAAAATACCATATCCTAGAACGTCAAGCTCATGATATTGATCAAATTAGCCTTTTCATTTCTGAACATGAATTAGAAGGGCCAGTCCTCAAAAATGGTAATATTATCCAGTAGGTGATATTTGAAAAGTTATGGAAACATTTTGGTTATCACCATGCTTGGTTGGTGCTACTGACATTCAGAGCATGGGAACTAGTGACCCTCCTTGCCCTAAAATACACAGAACCATACTATGAAATGAATATCTGTCCTATATACCAAAAATCTTTAGAATCTTTTAATGAGCTTTAATGATACAGATGAGAAAAAAATGTGTTGATGTTTACTTGAGTCTTGCCTTAATGTAACTGCAGCTTTTATACTACTATTTTTCTGTATCTTTGACTTTTATGTTTTTCTTTCTTATGTGTAATGACTTCCAATCCTTTTATATAAGCCTATTTATTTTAAGTTGGTGAAAACATGTATTTTCTTATGCTATCTGATGTGGTCATGGCCTTGCATTTGTACCTTGAAATATGTATCATTTTATTGTAAATTACTTTCCTTTCATTCCTCATTTATATTTCTATTAGATCACTGTACTGATTTTATTTAAATTATGTATGTAGGTAGGGCATATCATCTATGAACTTTATTTGAAAATAGTGAAGGATTGGTGAGTCACAAAATATTTGTTATTAATAAGCAGTATTAAATCTTGTAAGAATGAAAACTACTGATAGAGACCTAAGAGTGAAAGATGCATCTAGAGAATAAGTATGGCTTGAAGTAATTGAAATTATGCCTCATTATTAGTATAGTAGGTGGAACAAATATTCTGAGTGAGTGAGCCACAGCAACTGAAAGCTTCTGCCTGGAAGAAACATTACTACCATGTGCCAGACCCTCTCATTTGCCTGATAATTTGTCTTCATAGCAATCTTGTAACACAGGCTTTATCATATCTTCACTTTTCATATGAGGCCATTGGGCCCAAGAAAGAGGAAACAGTTGTCATAGTTCTCTTAGTCAGTGACAGACCTTGAAATGGAAGATCAACTTGGTTAATAGTAAAGTCACATGCTTTTTACCATCCTGCTCTCTACTTTCCCAGGTTCTCCAAAATAATGCTGGAGAAGAAAAGTGATAGGCATTCTCATCCCTCTACAAGGGAATCATTTTGAGAGGATCTGTGATTGAGGATCTTTGAGTATTTATCGAGTATCTCAGTTTGGGTCACAAAACACTTTTTAAACCGTAGAATCCCCTTTCATTAGGTGATTAAATGAACTTTGAATACAATTGAATATGGTAGATGTGTAGTAAGTACAAGGTTAACAGAGAAATATGAGAAAATGAGGGTACTTGAAAGAATAACCGAAACTCTTCTCTCTCTCTCTCTCTCTCTCTCTCTCTCTCTCTCTCTCTCTCTCTCTCTCTCTCTCTCTGTCTCTCTCTCTCTCGTGTGTGTGTGTCTGTGTGTGTGTGTCTGTGTGTATGTATGTAATTCCATTGTGTTCTGTGTGATAAAAAGAAACTTCTACAAGGATTTATGAGATGCCCACTATGTGCACAACAAGAAAAAAAATCTATTAAGAAATTGAAGGCACAGTGCAATATTGGGATAAGGAACCAGCTTCTGGGAAGGTGGGGGCAGAAAATGAAAAGGCACCCCTACTACTTACAGATCTGAGACCTTCAGGAAAAGGGAACTGGAACTTGAAAGTAAAGTAGAAGCCATACTGGCAAATTGTTAGCCAGATGTGCTACCCAAAGCCTGGGATGAAGTCGTACTTAACTCACTGAGCTAAGACTCAATAAAGAAGAGGTAAGTTGAGAAGCCAAGGAGACAAAAAAAAATGGTTTGGGACATGCTGTGGGCGTGAATACATCCAAAGAATCAACAGGAAATGAATAAAAGATTGTGGAGCTGCCTGCAGTGCTCCGGTGAAGCTAAGCTGCTGGGATTTATGCATTTGTTGATTATCCACTTTGTGCACTACCCATAGTAAATATTCAACCCAAGGCGACCGCCTCTGCCTCTGTACCTTTCCCACTCCCGGCCCCCAAGCCAATGTTCTGTCTCATTTATTCCTAAGTTGTGAGCAATCTGAGCAACAAATTATAAAGACAGTGCATACACACATAGGGTTTGCTGCTTTACTAAAAATTTACAACAAAATTAATCTGACACATACTTAATGATATGCATAATTGTTATTGTGCTGGGTGGCAATTAGGCATAAATTGTAAACAGTTCACATAAATGCCTGTAATTAGAATTACTTCCAAACAGTTAAACCAAATTCTTAGTTTCTTTCCTGAGTTTGTCAGCCTTAGTGTATTCCTCATCTGCATCCACGTCAGCAGTGCAGACAATGAGTTGGCATTAATCACCACCTTCTTCCAGCACTTGTTTGGTAGAGCACAAAACCCTGGGGGGGGCTCTCTTTGTCTAATATCTACTTCTAACTGCTACTCAAAAATATCACTCTTCTGTAGGGTTCTAATGCTGTCTTTTGCCAGCCTCTGGGAATACTCCCATTCTTTCAGGAATGCTTTCAGAAGGGTCAGGGGGAAGGTCCTTGATAGTTGTGGTAACATAGAGGAGTAAATTAACTCTGAATCTCAATATTTGGAACTCCATGGGCAAGAAAAAATGTCTGAATTCATTATGCACACTTCCTCCTCCTGCCCTTGATCTCATGAAATGACTAAGTCACTTCATAGATGTCCCCAAGGGGATAGAGTACCACTAAAGAGACAATCCTGTTCCAACCCATCCCTCCCCTTCAAGTTGGTAAAGACAAGGATTGAAATGCCTATGAATTTCAAGCCTGGGTTTCTTGATTTTGCCATTAAAGATAAACGGTCTGAAAATACCCAAGGAAATCAACATACCTATGGGAATACCTGTCAGCAGATGAACTGTAGAGTCTCAAAGCTAGACCTGTACCTCACAATCTGCAGCCAATGAAATCTTGCTATTTACCTTCTCTGAACCTCAACTTTCTCATCTGTAAAATGTTAATAAAAAGTGGTGTCTGGTTTGCAGGACAGTTGCTGAGGATTTCATGGAATCATGTATATAAAATATTACCACATTGCCTGGAACAGAGTAAAGTTTCATTTACCGTTAGATGCATTTGTATTATTGTGGCTATTGTTGCTTTTAGCTGTAGCCTTGGCTTCCTCATTACTGTGCCTGTCCCCTCCTGCCCCCCATGTGTTTACTTCTGTAGGAAGTAGAACTGCAGGAAATGAATGTATGAAATGCTAGTGGGGAGATCTGGATGGCAAAGCCACAGATGACCTTAAATCAAACAGAACAGCACAGATGGCTCAGACCCTCATCTATATTCCATATTTGTTAGAGGAGGTTGATGCAGACCTGGAACACACTGAAGCCTGGCATTTAGAGGAGACCAAAGCCAGACCAGATGAAAATGATCATTAGAAACATCCATTTTGTCTATGGCCATGCCACCTTGAATGTGCCTGATATTGTCTAGCTCAGAAGCTAAGCAGGGTCAGGCATAGTAAGTACTTAGTATTTGAAAGGGAGAATGTTCACTTAATCATCAAAAATGTATTCACTGAACCCTCAGCGTAAGACCCCGAGGGTGCAAATATTGTAGGCAAGGTATTTTAGAAAGTGAAGGAGAATGTAAGTTAATATATGCACAAGGGAACCAATACAGAGTATCTTCCACACAGTGGAAGCAGCTAGGATGAAAGATGCACTCCTCTCTGTGTGAGAGGTTCAGGGAAGATTTGCTTCACAGAGCAAGGTTTGAATTAAGTGAATGAAATACTAAATCGTATATTTAAAAAAATCTGGTGACAGATAAGAGGCATTTTTTCACTGCAACTTAAATTTCAGAACTTACTTTGTGCCCACAACATACTGTGGGTTTTATGGCTATTCTCTTTTTTAATATATAATTTATTTTTATTTTATGTTTGTTAGTATCTTGCCTGCATGTATGTTATGTGAGGGTGTCAGAAGCCCTGGAACTGGAGGTACAGACAGATGTGAGCAGCCATGTCAGTGTTGGGAATTGAACCAGGGTCCTTTGGAAAAGCAGCTAGTGCTCTTAACTAGCTGAGCCACTCTCCAGCCCTCATGGCTATTCTTTAGGTTACCATTCCTACACAGAATTACCCCGACCAAATTAATATATTAGAACCAACAACAGATTTATGTTCATGAATTCTGTGGATCAGAAATCTGGGAATGTTACAGTGCAATAGGCATATGTCTACCCCATGTCTAAAACTTCATTTAGGAAAGTTTTTTTTTTTACTAGGCAGGTCTTGAAAACAAAGAAGAATCATCATCTAGAGACATCTGCACTCACATATTTGGCTGTTCATGCTGGTATCTGTCAAGTAGTGCCCTGGTCATATGCAATTAGTGAAAGGCAGTGCATCCATTAGATCCCACTTTCCAATAGAAAGAATATCAAAGGATTTATGTATGTGAAATGGACCTTATAGATCTTGTAGGGAAATCTCCCCAGAGACCATTAACTAGTAAACATGGACATGAGAGGACAAGAAAGGGTAATGGGGCAAAAAGAATCTCCTCATGACCTCTATTTTAGGGACCTTGGGGTATTCAGATTTCTTATAAGGTATTTTAGTGCTCTGAAAGAAAATTTGCAGCCAAGAAGGCTAAATATACACCACTTTCTATGGCCCTGATGTAGAAGTCACTCCCTCTGCTCTCAAAGCTACTTCTGTACTCAGAATATCATTTGTTGGTGTCTATGCCATGCTGATTGTTCCAAGTCACAATCATGTTAGATTCAAAAGAGAACAGATTAATTCTGTTGATGGTAAGACAATTAATGAGTTTATGATCATGTTTTAGACTCTCTTAAGTTGCCTACTTATCAAATCACAACCATTGACTATCCATACATTCACTAAGTAGGAACTGAAAATTTAAAAAACATTTTTTTGCTAATATATTTTGAGAATTTATTTTGGGACAGGCACAGAAGTTCCAAGAGATGCACATGAAAAATATTAATATACAAATTATTTTATAATGACCAGTTTGATAGATGATTATTATAATTACACTGAAGTCGATCCTAAGTGGTGAGATGTGATGATATATGTAGGGAAGTCAATGCAGATGAGGTAGTTAGGAAATATCTAGCTTATGGTAAATTTAATGAAGGAGTGGGGAAAAAACCTAACTGTATCCAGGTCAGGGAAAGAGTATTCTAAGGTATAGAAGAATTTGTATATTCAAGAAATAGAAGTAAGGTCCCAGTGTGAACAGAGAACACATAGAGAAAAATAATGGTACAAGATGAGGTCAGACTAGTAGACAGGGGCCAAACATGTAACTATTGAATAGGTCCATTGCCCCTTAGCCTCTCTTCTCTAATTAAGCACTAGCTTTATTTACTTTAACACTACTTGCTGTCAGAAGGCTGATTATTTTATTTTTCAGGAAAGAAAAATATGAGTTAATAAAGAGAGGAGAAAACGTGGTTTCTATAGAAATAGTGAAGTGGAGCCAGTGTGATGACAACATTTGAGCAGCCATTAGAAACTAGATGTGAGGCATCAGGGTCCAAAGTTTCTGCAAAGCCTTTCCATAAACTACTATGTGAAACACATTGGTTCAGAGCATGTTGGTTTTTTGGGGGGGCAGGGGGCAGAAATGATAATGAACTAAGACTCCAGCAAAACAGACACCTCAGAAACTTGTCTCCCATTTTTATAGCATCTGCTTTTAAATGACTTCACAGTGGTTTAGATAACTTCCTGACACATAATACTTTACTATATGAAGAGAGGGCCCAATGACATCCACAAATAGTAGTGACAATTATTGTTAAAATAATAATTAACGTTTGTCAGATACCTGTCATGAGTTATCATCTCTTTTTATGTTCTCAGAAGCCTTGGGAGATAAGGTGCTATTACTATTTCCATTTTCCATATGAGTAATTTGAAGATCAGAAAGGCTAAGTTACTCATTTAGTTGGCCAAAACTAGTGTAAGTGATAGGCCAAATTTTTAAGCATTATTGAATACTATAATTCTTCTAGATAGCAAGAAACAACTAGATGCCTGAAAACATTCTTTATGCAGTGCTTCTAAAAGTAAACAGTTATCTAAATTTTTATTGTTGTCCATATACCTGGCTTCATAATGGCCAAAGTGTGACCTGTGTAAACGTATTTCCAACTTTTCAAGACTTTGCATTCATATCCCAATTAAGATTTTTCCCCCAATAATTCCCAGCAAGAATTAAGCCCCTAAATTTACATAGAGTATCATTTTGAACTTCAGGAGAGTATAGCATGTAATCTGCCTCCCTAAGTACTTTGAATAAAGTGATATGCAGAAAACAGTTTGTCTTTAATAGATGCCCTTACCTGATCTCAGTAGAGCCCTGGCTCAGGTATTAAAAAAGAAGAAATCCAGTTTGCTGTGATTGCTGTGCTGCCTGCATGTGTTGCCTTCTCATTGGGAGATGGCAGCTACACCGTCATGGAAATGATGGCTTAACTTTTCCACGTGGACATATTCTTCCCCCCCTTTTCCTTACTACACTTCTTTTCCTCAAGTGTAGTATGATACAAGCTGCATATATCTAAAACCTAGAATTCAGAATTAAGAATGGAATTATCAGGAATTGATGATCTCAACAGAGAGCAGTCTCCTGAGCAGAGAGCAAGTGACAATGCTTCAATCTTCCTTGTCTTGGCTTAGTTGAGCAATTGTTAACTGGTTAAATTGATGCAGGATGAGTCTGATGCTTGGTAAGTGGATCAGTTAACAGAATGAAAAATTCACGAGAAGTGATAAATGGGAGAGTCAAGCTGGAACAGGGACAGAGTGGGAGGGCAGGGAAGAAAATACCATGATAGATGAGGACATCATGGGAATAGGAAGAGGCAGGGTGATGGGGAGGCTCTCAGGAATCCACAAGGTTGACCCCACCTTGGTCTGCTGGCAGTGGTCCAGAGGTGCCTGTACCGGTCTACTCTGGTGACCAGCCTAGCAAATAATCTAGCTGTCATCATAGAGTCTTTGTCCAGTGACAGATAGAGGCATGATACAGAGATCCATGGCCAGGCACCAGGCTGAGTTCCAGGAATCCAATTGATGAGAGAGAGGAGAGATACTGCAGGCGATGGACGTCGAGATCATGATGGGAGGATGTGCAGAGATGACTGGCCACACTAGTGGAAACCCATGAACTGTGGATTAGTGGCTGTAGAGCCCCCATGAGACTGGACTAGGCCCTCTGGACATGGAAGAAAGTTGTTTGGCTCAAACTGTTTGGGGGGCACCCAAGCAGGGGTATCGGGATCTGTCCCTGGTACATGGGCAGGCTTCTGGGAATCCAGTGCCTGTGGTGTGACACCTAGCACAGCCTTGGTGCAGTGGGAAGGGGCTTGGACCTGCCTAGGCTCAGTGTGCTGGGCTCTGCTGACTCCCCATGGGAGACCTTGATTTGGGGGATCTGGGGATGTGGGGTGGCTTGGGAAAGAGGGCTAGGGGGTGGGAGGAGGAAGGGGGGTCTGTGGATAGCATGAAAAAAAATTTAAAAAAAAGAAAAGAAAAATTCACAAGAGAGGTTCACTAAAAAACAAACAGTTTTTGTGCCCAAAGTTTGCATTAGATGTTTATGATTACATTGATATTTAACATTTTTGTCAGATAAAGCACTGTAGTTGAAGTCCAAATAGATAAGTGACAAAGACTTACAGACTTATAGTCCTTATAGACTCAGTAACTTGTCTTTCAAAGAAAAGAAGTCTTCTTGTGTCTAAATAGTTTCCATGGTAGTCTCTAAAACCACCATGGATTGTACAATATATTTACCATTATTTAACACTAAGTTATTGACCCTTTTCAAAGGGTGATTAATTTAACCAAGAGACCACAGATAGCACCAAATTCATATGGCCTTTTCTATATATCTAAGTATAAATATTTTAAATTCATCTTTTGATTTGTTTTGTTTTTTTTTTTATGGAGGGGGGAATCTCTCTATGTAGTCCTGGAGGTCCTGGAGCTCATTACCTAGACCAAACTGATGTCACACCGAGATCCTTCGGCTCCTGCCTCCCAAGTCCTGGAATCAAAGGTGTGCACCCTAACAACTAGCAGTAATTTATCTGTTGTGCACATATGATACCATACTCTACACTGCATATAATATATGCATAAGCACACAGAGCTGACTTGTTCTTCACTGTTGCTTGTTTCTTTACTCATGGAAACATTGTAGCATATGTGTGCATGTCTTTAATTTATAGAACCTGTCACATTGCTTTAATCCTTTGTGTGAATACTTCTGAAATAAATAACCAAAAATAATTTGAATCCTTGAATATTTTTATCTGTTTCATTTCATTGTTACTTTGGAGTGAAAGGCTGTGATTTTAATTATATTCCATTGTTTTTTCCCCTCTTCTCTCATTTAAGCCATGTTCTCCTAAGAAAAGTAAACTATAGTGTTGTCTTCCATTGTCCAAGGAAATTGTCTTGGATGCTTCAGAGTTTTGAGTTTTCCTCAGTTAATATAAACAGGGAGTTTGGTGCTAGGCAAACTATGGACTCAAATTCAAATTCGTGTTTCAAGACTGTCTAAATGGATACTATTCACATCTCCAATTTGTTGGAGTTTTCAATATGTATCAAGAGCCAGTACAATTTTCCTGCCTTCTTTGACCAGGTATGTACATCATTGTACCAATTTTCTCAGAGCTATCTTCACATCCTTGTTCCTCAAGGTGTAAATGATAGGGTTGACAGCAGGAGTAAACACTGTGTACAGAAGGGAGAGCGACTTCAATACACCTTCATACTGAGGCACTGACGGGAAGCCATAAACAATGCCCAAAGTCCCATAATAGAGACTAACGACTGTTAGGTGAGATGAACAGGTGGAGAAAGCCCTCTGTTTCCCTGTGGTAGAAGGAATCCTTAGAATGGTGCAAATGATGTGAATATAGGAAGCCAATGTCAGTAGAAAGGGAGCAAGGGCAAATAAAGAGGTGCATATAAAAGAAGTCATTTCAGCTACTTGAGTATTAGTGCAGGCCAATTTCATGATGGGCTTCAAATCACAGAAGAAGTGGTCAATCACATTGGCAGAACAAAATGTTAAACGAAAAATGAAGATCATGAGCAGGATAGGTGCCAGAAATCCAGCCAACCAAGAGGCCACTGCTAGCTGGAAGCAACCCCAGAAGTCCATGATACTGGAGTAGTGTAATGGGTCACAGATGGCTATGTATCTATCATAAGACATTACAGCAAGGAAGAAGCATTCTGTTGCTACCAGGGAAGCAAAGAAATAAAATTGACAAGCACAGGCAAGAAAGGAGATAGGGACATAAGCCGTTAACAACGTCCTCAGCATTATGGGCTCAATGGTTGTGGTGTAGCCAATCTCTAGAAAGGAGAAGTTACCAAGAAAGAAATACATGGGTGTGTGAAGAGAGCAATCAGCTGATACCACAGTGAGAATTGCAAAGTTACCCATAAGAGTCATCACATAAATGGTCAGAAATATTCCAAAAAGAAGAAACTGAAGGCCATGGAGATCCCCAAAACCCAAAAGGACAATTTCTGAAATTTGAGTCATATTTTCTTCTTCACTGATAGCCATGATTTGGATCTAAATAGATAAAAATTTGAAAAAGAACAATTGATCAAATACTATTTTAGGAAAACTCAAAGTGCTGAAAGATTTATCCATATCAAGCCTAATTGGCTTTTTGGGGATTCTGCAACCAATGTGTTTTAGCACAGTCTCCCAGGAGCCATTTAGAAAGTTGATCCATGGCTTAAATTGCCCTGTGGTATTTAGAATCTGACTATGACCCATAGATATTCACCTTTCCAAACACTTGTTTGTGAAATAGGCCATAATGTCCAATCCTTGGCGATCTTACTTTGTTTTTTTTCTTTTCTTTCCCTTCCTCCCTTCCTTTTTTTTACTCCTGTGGGTGGTGCCATCTTAGTTATCAATAATCCTAGTCACTTGTATGTAAAATGAAAGTTTTTTTTAAAAATTTCCTTTTTTATAAATTCCACATCAACTGATGTATGTGGATTGTGTTTCACCATGACAAAGGACATCTAGTCCTTAAATTTTATTTTGATAACAAGTCATCAAAATCACTAGAAGAGGAATAGTAGAGCAAGAGTTAGCTACTGACAATAGGGAAGCAGTATGGAATAATGGAAAGATATGTACCCGGATGCATATCACAAATCTGCCACCTTTACTAGCTGTGTCCACAGGGACAAATTACACCCCTTCTTTGACAGTCATTTCCAATCTATAGAATAGTGTATTAATTTTATGTATCACATTTTACATAACTACAGGTCGCTTTTAGTTATCTGCTATGTTCAACAAATATGCCTCTATTATGAGCCAAATTTGCTTAGAATAAAATACTGAAGAAGTCTAGCAAATAAAGAATACTCTGAGTTTTCTGGAATTAATATTCTGGTCGCATGTAAACACATAAAACAAAAGAAGTGGCCCACAGAAGAATTTTGAGCTACTCACTATGAGTGTAACAAACAGATACATAGAACAGGAAATGTGCTATACGTTATGTGAGAGAGAAGGATATTTTGCCTTCTGTGGTCAAGAAAGGACTAAAAAACACGAGTGAGTAGAAAATTTCTTAAAAATAAAACAAAAAGAAAAACATGAGAGCTAGGAAATGGAGAGAAGATAGCAAGATAGGAAAGCAAGCATTGGAGGTGAGGATAAAACAATGAACTCGGCCTTGTGTCAGGAAAGAATGGTGTTTAGAAATTAAACTTAACTAAGGAAATGGGTGAGGAGAGAAGAGAGAAGCAGTAGGAGGGGAAAGGAGGAGAGAAGGAGAAGGACGGGGGAGTATGGCAGAAAATTTAGTTTCTTATAGGCCCTCCTAAAAAAAGTATATTTAAGTGCTGTATGAATCCATGGGAAGATGTTAAGTAGCTAAGTTTTATCTCATGTGTAGCTTCAAACACTTGATGCTATGTAACATATAAATTAGAATGAGAGCTTCATAGAGTAACCAAATTAAAAGACTAGAAAATAAAAATAAAACAAAAAAATACAGAAGAATGTCTAACACTGAGCTTTGACTTTCTCTTTCATTTAGGTCAAACAGAAAAGAAGGACAATGAGAAGATTAAAAAGGAGAAGTCAGAGGGGTTGGGGATTTAGCTCAGTGGTAGAGCGCTTGTCTAGCAAGCGCAAGGCCCTGGGTTCGGTCCTCAGCTCCAGAAAAAAAAGAAAACAACAAAAAGAAAACAACAAAAAAGAAAAAGTTAAAAAAAAAGGAGAAGTTGGAGAGGTGAGATTGAAAGCCAGGAGGAAATAGAACGGGAAGAGTCACCTTACAAGAGAATTATTATGCTTAAAGTTATTGTAAAATAGTGAGAATAACAGATTAGCCTCTTAATCTGGTTACATGGATAACTGATTGATGAGAGTCATAGAGACTGAAGAGAGATGGGGGCATATGTTGGTAACTACAGGGAGGTAAGCATTATTACCTTTTCTATGCTGGTAAAAATGACCCATTATAGAGGGGATGTTGATGATGCATAAATAAATGAGGAGCTAATCTGAGGTAGTGGAATTTTTCAGAAGGTCAAAGAGAGTGTAATGCAGAGCCTAAGTGGACAGGTTACCTTTTGATACAGAATAGTACATCTTTACTTTGTTGTTGCTTTGAGTCAAGAGAAAGGCCACAGAAAACAGTTGCTGCTAAATTGCTACATTTAATCTTATGGAGATGTCTGAGTTTGTGTCTGTAGTTCCTGTTCTTTCAATGAAGTATGACAGGTCATTCTAGGGGTGAGCAAGTGCATGTGGGAGGAAAGCTGTAAAAGAGGCAAACCTGGAAGTAAGACTTTATGATATATACTCGTAAAACAGATCCTGACTCCTAGACAGTATTGAGTGGATATTTGATATTTGAGATTATGAGTTTAAGAATGGATAGCTGAAATAAGCCCATTTATTTATGACCCTTGGTAGACTAAACGATTTGTCTTTGTAGGAGACTGGCTTCCCGAATTATTCTCCAACATCACTTAGACAATTGTTTATCACTTGGATTACTTTCCCAGAAACAGGTGGTAATAATAAATAAAACTGAAGTTGAGAGTAGGATGTATTGGGGAGTCCAGGGAAAGGCATGGATATGATTAAAATGCATTGTATGCATCTATGACATTCTCAAAACATAAAGGAATATATATCACTAAAAAAAGACCTTTGGCGCTGGGATAGAGGAAACAGATAGTAGGTTAAAACTAGTTTGGGGCTTTTCTAGGTTTAAAATAATAGAAAGGAAGAAAAGCAAGAAAATCAGCGTAATTACAAAAAAATCAATTATACTGATAGGTGGTAAGTCTCCCCCTTTCCACTATTTATTACTAAGCCATAGGATGCTTAGGAGGGGATGGACTTTTAACCTATCATTTGAACAAACTCTCCATTTTCTCACTGCCAGGGGAGGTACAGACAAGTAAAATTCTCTCTCTCTCTCTCTCTCTCTCTCTCTCTCTCTCTCTCTCTCTCTCTCTCTCTCTGGGTTTTTTGAGACAGGGCTTGTTTAGCCCTGACTGTCCTGGAGCTCAATCCATAGATCAGGCTGGCATTAAACTCAGAGATTCAGAGATAGGCCTGCCTCTGCCTCCTGGGTGCTGGGATTGAAGGCATGTGACACCACTGCCTGGTGAAAATATCTTTTTAAGGTCTGAGGTCTACTGAAAAAATAGAGCAAGGCCTGACAAGTTTTCTTATCTAATTCTTGCTTCACTGTAATATATTCATTCATTCATTCATTCATTCATTCATTTCTCTGTTTATTTTCCTCCAGTGCCCCCAATCAACCATCTTAATGCATAACATGTCAGCACATCAAGGGAGGACTGCCAGCCATTCACTAACTTACAGGGTGTCAGCACAGGCTTTGGAAATTTTTCAGACCTTTTACGAGTTTTAATCCTTCTAAGTATCTTGTGAGCCATTTGGGAGTAGGTCTTTGATTTCCTTCACTGGACTTACATAGTGGTATTTCAACTATAACTCTTCCCCCTGGAAATAAAAAGTTAATCTTATGGATATTGATGTAAGTGTAAATTTGTAAGATGCTAATTATATTATGAGCCAGGAGTTTTGGTCAGGTAGCTGGATAATAGGAACCATATGGGGTTCCCAGCATTCTAAACTGAGCAGCAAATGTAGGACATTGAGGTAAATTTCCATGACAGAGATGTAACAACAACAAATAGAAAAAGCTTTTTTAGAAAGCAAAAGATTTGGGAGGTAGAATGGTATATGCAGGTTTAATGTCTGAAAACAAGGAGGGAGAGATGCCTGCCAGGAAGAATGTATAAAAGGGGGCCTGGTAAGGTGGAGTTCATGGTGGTCATTAGATTTAGAAAGATTTTTAGTGGAGTGAGGGCTAAAGAGAATTGTCAGGAACACACACAGATTTGGAGAAAGAAAAGCCCTGGAAAAGATTTCAAAAATGAGTCATGAGAGTGAGAGAAACAAAGAAAATGTCAGAGGCCGAGGAGGAAGTGGACTCTTTAGTGAAGAGGTGTCATGACTCTTAACAATGTGAGGGGCAGCAAGCAGACTGAGGTGGGTGGGAAGCAGAAAGGAAATAACAGACATGGGTTAGACTAGAGTGAGAAAAATTCATGACTGGAGCCTCTGTACTAAGGTGGGAAAGAAGAAGAATCCTTTAGAAAAGATGCAATTAGTTGAATATGGATAGTAAGTATAAAGATAATTACCTCGTATTTTTCATCCCATTTGATTTTGGAAACTTAAGCCATCCCTCGATATCTATGATGAGCCCATGGTAGAGATACTCCCTTTGCTTTCTTCGATCCTGTCTTCTTGTTTCATCTTTATTTGCAGAGCTGCAAACACTTGGTGAGGGAGAACAGTAAGATGCTAAAACAGGTAGCTGGTTCTCAGTAACATTACTGTGTTGTCTGACCAGGAGTTGATCCAGCAACAGGGTGGCAGATGTATCTAAAGAGATTGCACAGAGCCTTAAGAATCATAGCTTTTCGCCATTCTCTCTGTTCCTGAACAATTAAAAATTTCTCTTTAGCTTCCTTGAATACCAAAAGGCTTCGAAAAATAATTAAGGAGTGTGTCACCTGAAGGTACTTTTAGTTTTCAGGTAGTTGTAACCAAAGCATCTTTGGCCCCTGAAGTGACCTCCTTTAGGTTTAGAATGGACAAAAGTGCTCACCAATGTATCTCCCTTTTAAACTTTCCAACAATCTTCTGCAAGCAGAGCCTGGGAGATAGAGTTCAAATGAGAAAACCAATTATCTTTAAGTTTGGCTCCCAGGGGAGCTTTGCTTTTTAATTGAGAGATCGATGTTGGATTCTGGTGACATCCTGAACTTCCATTCAGTGACGGCCGACTAATGGTGTGAAATTGGATATTGGAGTATGTGACATGTCATATGGGTCAAATGCACCATCCATCTAGGTCAGACTCCGGAAGCTGTTGAAAGTACCAAGCAATAGTTTGGGGGAGGGCGCAATGCTAAAAGTGCTGAAACTAATGACTGAAAACCAAGGCTTTGGACCCAGATATCTCTATGCCTGTACAATTTGGTGTCACTTTCATTCACACAGACCCAGTTTTTCCTACTCTGAATTGTTCTGCTGACCTCACAAGGTTGTTGCTTGACTCAGATGCAGTGTTGGGTGAGGAGTCCCTATGTTAGCTAGCAAACTCCATAATACATTCCTGTATCATATTCATAGAGTGAATAAATGACGTTGCCAATCACAAGTCAAACACAGTTTTGTCCTAAAGTTCAAGGAGGTTTTGACCCTCCAAACTGGAAGAACTCTAGTTTACCCTGTATATAGTTAATGATTACCTGAAAATATCCAAATGCCTCTTGCTCAAACCTTCAGACAATCTTAAGTGAATTCTGCATACCAATTAACAACACAACTGCTAGAGTTCGGTTTTTATAATCAAATTATAAGTCCTCTTACACAAGCTGTCAGAGGCAGTTTTTCAAACCAGTTACCTTGTCATTAATCCATTCTTGGACAGATTGCATGTGCCTCCTGGGCTCGTTTCCTTGGCACTTGTTTATATGCTTTCCCTGCTTCCCAGGCTATGCAGAAAAGAGTTTGGAAGTGAGGCAGAATCTTTCTGGGACTTCTTTTCCTGTTTCTTTGATGCTATGGAAGCATCCTTTGTGTATGTGCTGTGTTTGTGTGGA
This sequence comes from Peromyscus eremicus, assembly GCF_949786415.1. Lineage (NCBI taxonomy): Eukaryota > Metazoa > Chordata > Mammalia > Rodentia > Cricetidae > Peromyscus > Peromyscus eremicus. The sequence continues at coordinate 110,712,846 of NC_081439.1, forward strand.
CAAGTGTTTGTGTGCATGTGTTTAGAGGCCAGAGAATACCCTCAAATATCACTCCCAGCGTGCCACCCAACTTTTGTTTTAGACAAGGTCTCTCATTGGCCTGGAGCTCACATATGGAATAGGTTGGCTAGCCAGTGAACCCTAAGTGTCTGCCTGTCTCTTCTCCAGTGCTGAGATTATAAGTACACAACATGATCCCTGGCTTTTGTACATGGGTTCTAAAGATTAAATTCAGTTTCTTATGCCAGCCCCTATGTGAGCATCCTTTAAGTATCTATTAGCACCATAAAAAAACAGAGGTCTGATATTGTCTTTGTCATCTCACAACAACATCATTGCCACCACACCATTAGAAAGTACTCAAGCAATAGTAGATTACCTCCCCTGTAACTAGAAATCCTCTAAATGCTGAGAGTATAGATGTGCAGGAGAAAGTCTGCAAAGCATGACTATGCAGTCCAACGTCTACTGCAAGAGGCAGACAAGGAAACATAATAATCAAATTGCAACATGATCAACACAAATTGAACTCTGTACATAATCCATAGCAAAGAGAATTTGAGAATCAGTTAGTAGAAAGGTAGTAATTGTGAAGATATGTTGGAGGACCTGCTATCTGCTTTGATCTTTGCTTACAAAAGCTTTTCTTATTAACATCTCACATGTCATTACAAATCATTGGACTGTGGAGGATAAATAAAATTCTGTTTTGGGGAGAAGACTTTCAGTTAGGGGGTTCTCTAATGATACTTGTTACCTGAGTGAATGAATGAACACATTAAAGCACATAGATATGTACATAATTCACTAACAAATGCAAAATTCTAATATAGTTGTGGGGAAATACAGATGCTTCAGATACAGCTCTTGGCCTTGATGGAAATAAAAACCTTTTAGCTGAACAGCTCACCAAAGTGACACCTTCTTTTACTGCCCAGCTTGTGGGTCTCTAAAGCTCAGCAGGAAGTTTAATTAAAGAAAACCCAATAAGTGCCACATAATCTACACACAAAGAATGCCAGTCTAAAAATTAGAGGCAATGATTTTTAAATCCACATTTAAAAAAAAAAAAAACTGAATTTCATCAACAGTACATAATTTGCACACAGGGCATAATTAACACAGTAAAAGCAAGCCTCCTGCCATCCCTAAGCCTTCTAGTCACTCCTCTAAGAATCAACTACAAGAAGGAGGTTGCTGTGGGTGCCAGAGGGAGTTTTATGTACTTATACTATCCTGAATGCATTCTTATTTCTCTATATTTTCACAATTGTGATCACACAATGCATGATGCTTTTATAGGGCATTTAGTTTAGTTTATCTTGGAGATCTTTTTGTATCTGAACATATACATTGATCTAATCTCACTCATTTTAAAGTTTGCATAGTGTTCTTAGGAAATAGTTGAGCCTTTATTACTCCCAACCCCCTCCAGAGCAATGTCATGTGTCAGGAATACGATGTTATTAACTGAACCTGTTCCTCACTACATTGAACGCTAGTGGGTTGTTTGTTATTTCCCTTATAGCTTACTTTTTAAAAGGACAAGAGATCTACCACAAGACTCAGCTATACTACTCTGGCATATAATCAAAGGATGCTCAATCATACCACAAGGACACTTGCAAAACTATGTTTATAGCAGTTTTATTCACAGTAGCCTGAAACTGGAAACAACCTAGATGTTCCTCAACCAAGGAATGGATAAAGAAAATGTGGTGCATTTACACAATGGAGTATTACTCAGCTGTTAAAAACAATAACATCATGAAATTTGCAGGCAAATGGGCGGAACTAGAAAAAAATCATCCTGAGTGAGGTAACCCGGACCCAGAAAGACAAACATGGTATGTACTCACTTATAAGTGGATATTAGCTGTAAAGTAAAGGATAACCATACTATAATCCACAGATCCAGAAAGGCTAAGTAACAAGGAGGGCTCAATGGGAATGCTCAGATCTCCCTGGGAAAGGGAAATAAAATAGATTTTGTGGGTAGACTGGAGGTGGGTGGGGATGAGAACAGGAAAGATCAGGTGGAGGAGGGATGGAGGGAGAGAACTGAAAAAGACAACTGGAAAGAGGGACATTTTGGGGTAAGGTAGAAACCTGGTGCAAGGGAACCTCCTGGGAACCTACAAGCATGACGACAGCTAAGACTTCTAGCAATAGGGGATACTTAGCCTGAACTGGTCATCTTCTGTGAACAGGCAAGACTTCCAGTGGAGGGACTGGGACACAACCCCAGCCACATAACCTTTGACTTACAGTCTGTCCTGCCTATGGGATGCTCTGGGAGTAAGGTAGGCACAGAGATTGTGGGAATGATCAACAAATGACTGTTCTAGCTTCAGACCCATGCCATGAGAGTAGCCCACCTCTGGCACTGCCTAGAATGCCAGGACCCAGAGTCTAGATGGCCCAGAAACCTAGGATAGAACCAAATACGACTGGCAAAAAAATGTCAATGTAATGATCCCTAATGATATTAAGCTATACTCGTAGATTGTTACCTAGCCCAATTGTCATCAGAGAGGCTTTATCCAGCAACTGATGGAAACAGATGCAGAGACCCACAGCCAAACATTAGGCAGAGCTCTGGTAATCCTGAGGAAAAGGGGGAAGAAGAATTGTAGGAGCCAGAAGAGTCAAGAATTTCATAAGAAAATCCAAAGAATCAACTAACCTGGGCTCATAGGAACTCACAGAGACTGAACCAACAACCAGGAAGTCTGCATGGAACTGATCTCTGCATATATGTGATAATTGTGTAGCTTGGTATTCTTGTGAGACTCCGAATAGTGGGGAGCAGGGGCTGTATCTGACTCTTACTGGCTGTTGGGACCCTACTCCTCATAGTGGATCACCTTGCCCAGACTTAATACATGGGGAGGTGCTCAGTCTTACTACAACTTGATATGCCATGTTTTGTTGATATCCATGGGAGGTCTGCCCTTTTCTGAATAGAAATGGAGGAGGAAGAGATTGGGCATGGGGGGCAGAGGCAAGGTGGGAGGAGGTGCTAGGAGGAGAGGAGGGAGGGGAAGCTGTGGTCTGGATGTAAAATTATTAATTAATTAATTAAAAGTAAAGAATGAGAGTTTTGTAATTATATATTTCTCAAATGGCTGTTTTGAGGTTGTGCTGCAAAGATTAACAAAAATGTCAGAAATTCTTACACATTGAAAGAGCAAATAAACTACAAATTGGAAATTTTATAGTGTCAGAAAAGAATGGATATTTATGTTAATATATTTTAGCCATTATAAGAGTCACAATGAGTATCCTTGCATGTTTTTCTAGTATTTCCTTCAGGTACCAAGGAGTTAAGTTGCTGACGCAGTATACACATATTTTTAGTTTTACTGAGTCCTGCCAACTTCTTCTTCAAAGTAATGTAGAACAGTTTGTTGCCCCGCATTCTTGTTGGCATGTGATATTAGCAGATGTTTGTATTTGAGGCAATCTGATGAGTAATGAGTAGTATCACTAGGCTAATTTAATTCGCATCTCTCTGATTAATAATGAGAATAGGCATGTTTTCATCTATGTACCAGCCACTGAGGTTATCTTTTCTGTGCATTGGCCATTAATATCTTTCCTGAATATTTCAAAATAATTTTCTTTTCTTTTCCACATCTTAGGATTGGATATTATTTTCTTTCCTTAATTTGTCTTAAATCTATATATCTTCTTGGTTTGGTTTTTATTTGTTTATTTAGGAAGTGACTTCTTGAAAAAGACACAACCTCTCACTTAAGTTTTAAAGGATTGGTTCATTTGGCCACAGCAAAGGACAAAGCATCTATCCTTCTGTATTGTAAGATATTGCAATAAAACAAAATCAACAGACAAATGGTACGGAAAAGACATTTGAAACAAGTAACACTTAAATAAGGACTGCACAAAGGATTATACCCATTAAAACAGTCTTAAGTTAATTATACACAAGATATTAATGGCCAATGCACAGAAAAGAACCTCAGTGGCTAGTACATAGATAAAAACATGCTGATTCTCATTATTAATCAGAGATGAAACTTAAATTAAACATTTTCTTGTCTGGCAGAAATAAGACACTGAGCTTGATCTGTAGACCCTTTCTATTAAATCTGTGAATAATCACTTTTCATTGTGTATGTATGTTTAAACTTCACACAGTGACATGTTTTGGTCAATGTGTAATTCTATTTGTATTCTTACTGAATAGGTAGTTAAATAGTTAAATAGTCTGAAGACCAAAAATCATCAACTTATTCTTGGGTATAATGAAAATATTCCTGGAGTTTCTCAATTAAAGATAATATTTATGGTAGGTCTACAGCATACATCCCTAATCCTATTGAATATCTTCCACTATTCTTGATTTTGAGTTTTTTAAAATACAAAGATACTGAATTTTATTTTACTTATTTTTCTTTTACTATTGTGACCAGTACATACTGTTTTCTCTTTAATCAGCTTGCATAGTGACTATAATGGAGTTTCTAAAGTTAGGCTAGCCTGCAACTGGAGATCATAAAGCTGAGTGAAAGAAGGAAGACACGGAAGGACAAATACCATGCACTTTCACTCATGTATGGAAATGAATGTCAGAACTTTCAGAAAGATAAAGTGGAACAGTGGGCCTTAACACTAGGAAGAAGAGGAAGAAAAAATCCTGGATGACTTTTAGGGACATGGAAGTATGCTTGAGGGACAGGGGGAGAAGGCGACGGGGAAAGGAGATCCCTGGGAGAAAAATGGTAGTTGGACATAAAATGCATGGAAATACCACAGTGAGCCACATTAATTTTTATGATTAATATATTTTAAAATGTAAGTTAAGGAGCTAGGGAATTGAAGGCACAGCAGGTAAGAGTACTCTACAAGCAAGGGAACCTGACTTCAAATCCTTGGAACTCATATAAAAAGATGGGCATGATCAAGGCCCCATCTTTAGCTCCAGCACTCTAATGGGCCAAGACAGGAAGATCACTGAGACAGGAGGATCATCACTGAGGCTTGCTTTCTGACAGCTTGTGTAGCTCCATATTCATTGAGAGACTGTCTCATGGGAATAAGGTGGAGAGTGGTAAAACATTCTCCTCTGACTTCCATGCATTCACAGGCATTCATTTCCATACATATATATGTGTAGATAAATGTAAATTAAATTTTAAAATGTTGGGCTGTCCTTTAAGTCTTAGGATTAAGTTTATTTTGTTATAATATATTATGTTTTGAGATTATAATATAATTACATTTCTCGCTTCCCTTTCTTTCCTCTGAACCCTCTCACACACCCTCCCTTGCTCCTTCAAATTCATGGCCTCTTTTTATATTAATTGTTATTTCATGCACATATGTATACATGCCTAAATATAGCCTTACTCAGTAAAATTTACTAATAATTTAAAATTTATTTTTATTTTAATCAACACATAACAATTGTACATAATGAGTAAAGATCAGATCAAAGTATTAGGCGTATCCATTACCCCAGATGTTTATCTTTTTTTGCATGTTTGGAACATTCAAAATTCTCTCCACAAGCTATGTGTAAATATACAATTAACTGTTGTCATGAAGGCTGGAAAGAGGGATCATTTTTAAGAGTACTTGCTGTTCTTGCAAAGGACCCAATTTTTGTTTCTGCCATCCATGTCAGGTGGCACACAACTGCCTGTATCTCCAGCCCTAGTGGATCTGTCCAGACCTGCACAAGCTCTCATGAGCCAATCCAGCATGCCTGAGGGAGGTGGGAATAAAGTCCCACCCCTAGCTGAGGAGCTACTGGAAATTGATAGCTGTTGGGAGAGGGAAAGTCAGTTCTCTTTAAAGATGTGTCCCCTGGTGAGTTGATCATGCTCCAGTGGACAGCCACACACCCATGGGTATATGGACAGCCCAAACTGGACTGAATAGGTTATTATTATTACTTTTATGAAAAGGACATGAAATTGAAGGATGAGGAGAGGTGGTTGATTTGTAAGGAGTTAGAGGGAGGACTTGAGGGTAAATATGAATAAACTATGTCATAAGAAATCTCAAAGAATTCATAAAATGTTATGTTAAAAAGAAAAGAAATAAAAAGTAAATCTTAAAATATGTTGTCAACAATTCAATTAATAATCCACTATGTTATAGAAATTATTCCTTCTAGCTATCTGTTGCCTTATGCCTGTTAATATCCTCTCTCCACCAGTCCATTTCCCAGGCTCTTGTAAACCAAAATTCTACTCTCAATTGTTTTGAGATCATCAATTTAGTCTCATATCAATGAGTATCAATGAGTTCATGCAGTATTTCATTTTCTCCGTATAACATTTTTTTACTTAATCAAATTTCTTCCAATTCCATCAATGTTACTAAAAATCTCAGAATTATATATTTTTCTATGAAGGAATAGTATTCCATTGTGGAAACAATCTACATTTTTAAATCTTTTTTTGATTTATTTTATTTTATGTTTATAACCATTTTTTCCTGCTTGTATTGTATGTGCACCATGTGCATGCGCAGTTCTCATGGAGGATAGAAGAGGGTGTCAGGTCTCCTGGGACTAGAGTTATAGACAGCTGTGAGCTGTCACATGGGTGCTGGGAAACAAACCCAGGCTTTCTGCAAGAGTGACAAGTACTCCTAACCACTGAGCAATCTTTCCATCCCCAACTCACATTTTCAGTAGCTATTCATTCTCCATGGGAACCTAAGCTGGTTTTACATCCCATCCATTGGAGGTTCTGAGGTCTCTTCTACATACTAATTTCATTTCCTTTGGTTATCTACCCAATAGTAGATTGGCAGATCATATGACAGTCCTACCTGATTTGTGTGTATAAAGTTGTGCATGCATGTGTAAGCATGTGTGTGTCACCTATGCCTATGTCTATAAAAAACAGATCAATATCAATTGTCTTCCTCAGTCACACTCTTCCTTATTTTTGAGTCAAAGTTTCTCACTGAACCTAAGGCTCGTTATTTTGTCTAGAACGATTGGCCAGAGACATTCTAAAATCCTGCGCCAACCAGCACTGGAGTTACAGACACCATCAATCCTGACTTTTGTGCAAATGCTAGGTATCAAACCATTCTCACCCAGGTCCTCATGCTTACATACAACAAGCACTTGACCCACCACCAAAACACCTCCAGCCCCCTTATTTATTGCTTTTTGAGAATCTTCTATGCTGTCATCGATAATGGGCATATTGATTTACACTCCTACCATCTATGTATGGATATTCTCCTTTTTCTTCATCCTTGCCCACATTTGTTGTTTTTGTCTTTCTGATAATAGCAATTCTAACTGAAGTGATAGAATATTTTATTATGATTATGAATTACATTTCTATGTAACTAATGATGTTGAGCATCTTCTATATGCTGGTTGACCATTTGTATGTCTTACTTTCAGAAACACCTACTTATTCAGATCACTTGTCCATTTTTGAAATCACATTGCATAGATTCATTCATTCATTCATGCATTCATTCATTCATGTTTTGCTATTCAGTTGTTTGAGTTCTTGTAGTCCTAATGCTAACCCCTTGTCAAATGTATAGCTTGTGAGAGTTTTGATTGTGTAGGTTGTTTCTTCTGCTTTTTGTTTCTTTTGCTGTACAGCAGTCTTTCAATCTGATCTAATTGTATGTGTTAATCTCTGCTGTAGCTTCAAAGTCATATGCAAAACCAAAAGCTTTTGCCCAGACAAATCTTCTGAAATTTTCCTGTTTTTTTCCCCTAGTAACACCTTTCAAATTGTTAGGTCTTACATCTAAGTGTTTGGTTCATTTTAAGTTAAATTTTAAATAAAATAGTGAGAAGGAAGAGAAATATAGTTTCATTTTTCTGCATGTAGAGATTCAGTTTTCCCATACTATTTATGAAGTGACGCCCCCTCCTCCACTTGTGTTCTTACTGTCTCTGTTGAAAATCAACTAGCTGTGGAAGCACAGATTTTTACCAGACAAGTTTTGAATATCTTAATTAGGACTTTAAATATATCATCATATGTGTAACCAGGCTCTATCATTTTTATAGTGATTTCATTTTATTTTGTTATCACACTATTTTAGGAACATGTACTAATCGTATAAAACAATGTGTTGCATCAGGACATTTTACACATGTATGTAATATACTTGTATAAGATTATGCCTCTGATAACCTTCTCTTTTCTTCTCCCCCCCCCCACCCCGCCTTCTGCTGGTCCCCTTCTTCCTCTCAAATCATCCACCTTCTATTTTAATGGTATATAAAATTTTAGTTAGAGGTCTTATAACATAGATTGGGCAGTTTTCTCCCCTTTTTATGTTCTCTGGAGTGTTTTATATAACATGCAGCTTGTGTGTTCTTTGAAGGCGTTTTTGTTAACATCCTTTATTTTCTTTGGCAGTACTGAAGATTGAGCCTGGGGCCTTGCACGTGCTAGGCAAAAGATCTACCACTGAGCTACATCTCCAGGCCTGTTCTTTTGAACTTTGATGAAATTTGCTTGAAAAACTATGTAGACACTAGTATCTGTGGTCACCCAGAGGTACTACTGATTGAATTTCTTTGTTTAGTAGCTTATTCTTCCTTTGAATACAATTTTGGCACTTTTGATTTCAACAGAATTATATCATCAATCATTTTTCATACTTAATGTTAATATTTTGTAACACATTTTAAAAACTTGATATATTTTTCAGTGTTATCTTCGTTCTGTTGTTAATATACTTTATACAAGTCTTCATTCTTTTTAAATTATTCAATATTATCATATTACAACCTTTTAAGGATTAATAATACCTCTAAAAATGTTTTGGTTTTCTTAAACAGTTTATTTTCTTATTTCATTAATTACTGTTTTAATATTTAGCTCCTTTATTTTGCTGTCATGGAATTTGTAACATTTTACTTTAACTTCTTGTGTCAAATGCTAGTTACTAATGTTCAGTTGTTTTACTTCATATTGCATGTGTGACATCTTTTTGTTGTTTGTTTCTTGATGGGTGTGCTGGTGTGCCAGTTCTGTGTGTGTATGAGGGAGAGATAGAGACAGAAAGACAGAGACAGAGATGGAGACACATGGAGACCAGAGGATGATGTTGAGTTTCCTGCTCTGTCAGGCTCCACATTATTCCCTCCATACAGCCTCTCAAAGAATTTAGGGCTTGTTGTTTTGTCTAGACTCGCTGGCCAGCAAGTTCCAGGGATCTTCCTGTCATTCTCTCCCATAAAGACATGGACTGGCAGCCACAAGCACAACCTGATTTTTATGTGGGTTCAGGGGATTGATTATACTCAGGTCCTTGTGCTTGTACAGCAAGCATTGTTTCCCACTGAGCTATCTCCCAAGCCTTGACATTTTAATAAGTATCATATTGACCACAATACAAAACTGTAGCATGTACCATTGACTTAAAATTTCCACTTAGAAAGGTTTAATGCAAGTTTGGGTGAGAGCTTAGGAATGCTTTTTTATAAAAATTTTTAATTAAAAAATAATATTTTTGGCCCTGCCCCCACGCCCATCCGCCTGAGCCCCAAGCCTCTTCCTGAGACTTAGAGGCCGGCCCCCAGCTCCCATCTTGCCCTGGACTTCCATTCTGAAGCACAGCCTCACCGGGAAGGATCCCCTTCTCCAAGACCCCTGGCAGACCCTGCAGTCTCCACGCCCTACCCCCACGCCCATCCGCCTGAGCCCCAAGCCTCTTTCTGAGACTTAGAGGCCAGCCCCCAGCTCCCATCTTGCCCCGGACTTCCCTTCTGAAGCACAGGTGAGTGCCCTAGCTTGCCCCCGACCCCATCCCTGGGCACCAGCCACTCCGGGGAAGACCTGCCCAACTTGGCCCCAGGTTCTGGTCACCGGGCAGGTTCCCTTTTAGCCCCACCAGGAAGGATCCCCTTCTCCAAGACCCCTGGCAGACCCTGCAGTCTCCACGCCCTGCCCCCACGCCATCTGCCTGAGCCCCAAGCCTCTTCCTGAGACTTAGAGGCCGGCCCCCAGCTCCCAGCTCCCATCTTGTCCGGACTTCCCTTCTGAAGCACAGACTTCCCATCTGGAGGAGAGACAGAGAGAGAGAGAGAGAGAGAGAGAGAGAGAGAGAGAGAGAGAGAGGAGAGCTCCCATCCTCCCCTGGACTGCCCTTCTGAACAAGAGCTCCCATCCTGCCCTGGACTTCCAATTTGGACAAGAGAGCTCCCATCTGGACAAGAGAGAGAGACTTCCTGAATCTGTCAGCTCTGTCTGAACCAAGTGTGCGGATAAGGCCAAGAACGAACCACAAGGAGATGGGCAGACGTCAAGGCAGAAACACATACAACAAAATGAATAGCAATACACCATCACCAGGCCCTAGCCCTCCTCCAAAACCTAGACCTGAACATCAGAAATTGGAAGAAGCAGAAGAAAATAGCCTTACGAATGTCATCATGAAGAAGCTAGAGGCTCGTGTAGAGGAAAAGACAAAAAAATGTGAAGAACGCTGTAAACAACTAGAGGAAAGGGCAAACAAATTAGAAAAAAATCAAGAAAGTCCTGGAAAAGAACAATAAAATACTGAAAGAAAATCAAGAAAAATCAATGAAACAAATGAAGGAAACAGTCCAAGACCTGAAAAGGGAAATAGAAAAAATGAAGAAGACACAAACAGAGGGAATGCTGGAAATAGAAAATCTGAGAAAACGATTGGCAACTTCAGATGCAAGTATAATCAACAGAATGCAAGAGATGGAAGAGAGAATCTCTAGCGTTGAAGATACAATAGAAGAAATAGATTCATCAGTCAAAGAAAACACTAAAGCCAACAAAGTCATGAACCAAAATGTCCAAGAAATTTGGGACACCATGAAAAGACCAAACCTACGAATAATAGGGGTAGAAGAAGGAGAAGAATACCAACTCAAGGGCACAGAAAATATATTCAACAAGATCATAGAAGAAAACTTTCCCAACTTAAAGAAGGAAATGCCTATGAAGATACAGGAAGCCTATAGAACACCAAACAGACTAGACCCCCCAAAAAAGTCCCCTCGCCACATAATAATTAAACAATTAAACGTACAGAATAAAGAAAGAATATTAAGAGCAGCAAAGGAAAAAGGCCAAGTGACATATAAAGGCATACCTATCAGAATAACACCCGATTTCTCAATGGAGACTTTGAAAGCCAGAAGGACCTGGACAGATGTAATGCAGTCACTAAGAGACCATGGATGTCAGCCTAGACTAATATACCCAGCAAAACTTTCAATCAACATAGATGGAGTGAACAAGACATTCCATGACAAAGCCAGATTTAAACAATATTTATCCACAAAGCCAGCCCTACAGAAAGCACTAGAAGGAAAATTCCAACCTAAGGAAGTCAGATACACCCTCGAAAACACAGGCAATAGATAAAGCCACAGCAGTAAACCCCAACGAAGAAAAGTACACACACATCACCACCAAAAAATAACAGGAATGAACAATCACTGGACATTAATATCCCTCAATATCAATGGACTTAATTCACCTATAAAAAGACATAGGCTTACAGAATGGATACGCAAGCAGGACCCATCTTTCTGCTGCATACAAGAAACACATCTCAAATTCAAAGATAGACACTACCTAAAAATAAAAGGCTGGGAAAAGACTTTCCAATGAAACGGTCTTAAGAAACAAGCGGGTGTAGCCATCCTGATATCCAGCAAAATAGACTTCAAACTAAAATCAATCAAAAGAGATCAAGAAGGGCATTACATACTCATCACAGGAAAGATCCACCAAGATGAAGTCTCAATTCTGAACATTTATGCCCCAAACACAAGGGCACCCACATAGGTAAAAGAAACATTATTAAAGCTTAAATCACATATAAAACCCCACACATTAATAGTGGGAGACCTCAACACCCCACTTTCACCACTGGACAGATCTCCCAAATCGAAACTTAAGAGAAATAAAGGACTTAACTGATGTCATGACTCAAATGGACTTAATCGACATCTACGGAACATTCCATCCTAACAAAAAAGAATATACCTTCTTCTCAGCACCCCATGGAACCTTCTCTAAAATCGACCACATACTTGGTCACAAAACAAATCTAAACAGATACAAAACAATTGGAATAACCTCCTGTGTTCTATCAGACCACCATGGTCTAAAGTTGGATTTCAACAACAAGAAAAACTACAGAAAACCTACAATCTCATGGAAACTGAAGAATACCCAACTGAATCACCAATGGGTTAAGGAAGAAATAAAGAAAGAAATTAAAGACTTCCTAGAGATCAACGAAAATGAAGACACCACATATCCAAACCTATGGGACACTATGAAAGCAGTGCTAAGAGGGAAATTCATAGCACTAAACGCCCACATAAATAAGCTGGAGAAATCTCACACTAGTGACTTAACAGCACACCTGAAAGTTCTAGAACAGGAAGAAGCAAAGTCTCCCAGGAAAAATAGATGCCAGGAAATTATCAAAGTGAGAGCTGAAATCAATAAAATAGAAACAAAGAGAACAATACAAAAAATTAATGAAACAAAGAGTTGGTTCTTTGAGAAAATCAACAAGATAGACAAGCCCTTATCCAAACTAACCAAAAGACAGAGAGAGAGCATCCAAATCAACAAAATCAGAAATGAAAAGGGGGACATAACAACAGACATTGAGGAAATCCAGAGAATCATCAGGTCATACTTCAAAAGCCTCTATTCCACAAAACTGGAAAACCTAAAAGAAATGGATAATTTTCTGGATAGATACCACATACCTAAATTAAATCAAGACCAGATAAACTATTTAAATAGTCCAATAACCCCTAATGAAATAGAAACAGTCATTAAAAGTCTCCCAACCAAAAAAAGCCCAGGACCAGATGGTTTCAGTGCAGAATTCTACCAGATCTTCAAAGAAGAGTTAATACCAATACTCTCTAAATTGTTCCACACAATGGAAACAGAAGGAACATTACCAAACTCCTTCTATGAGGCTACAATTACCCTGATTCCCAAAGCAAACAAGGATACAACAAAGAAAGAGAACTACAGACCAATCTCCCTCATGAACATTGATGCAAAAATACTCAATAAAATACTGGCAAACAGACTCCAAGAACACATCAAAACAATTATCCACCATGATCAAGTAGGATTCATTCCAGGGATGCAAGGATGGTTCAACATACGAAAGTCTGTCAATGTGATACACCATATAAACAAACTCAAAGAAAAAAACCACATGATCATCTCACTAGATGCTGAAAAGGCATTTGACAAAATCCAACACCCCTTCATGATAAAGGTCTTGGAGCGATCAGGAATACAGGGAACATACCTAAACATAATAAAGGCAATTTACAGCAAGCCAACAGCCAACATCAAATTAAATGGAGAGAAACTCAAAGCAATTCCACTAAAATCAGGAACGAGGCAAGGCTGTCTGCTCTCCCCATACTTATTCAATATAGTACTTGAAGTTCTAGCCAGAGCAATAAGACAACATAAGGAGATTAAGGGGATACAAATTGGAAAGGAAGAAGTCAAGCTTTCCCTATTTGCAGATGACATGATAGTATACTTGAGCAACCCCAAAGATTCCACCAAGGAACTGATACAACTTATAAACACCTTCAGCAACATAGCAGGATACAAGATCAACTCAAAAAAATCAGTAGCCCTCCTATATACAATGGACAAAGAAGCGGAGAAGGAAATCAGAGCTACATCACCCTTTACTATAGCCACAAGGGACATAAAATACCTTGGGGTAACACTAACCAAGCAAGTGAAGGACCTATATGACAAGAACTTTAAGTCCCTGAAAAAAGAAATTGAAGAAGATGTCAGAAAATGGAAAGATCTCCCATGCTCATGGATAGGCAGAACTAACATAGTAAAAATGGCAATCTTACCAAAAGCAATCTACAGATTCAATGCAATCCCCATCAAAATACCAACACAATTCTTCACAGACCTGGAAAGAATAATACTCAACTTCATATGGAAAAACAAAAAACCCAGGATAGCCAAAAGAATCCTGTACAATAACACAACCTCTGGAGGCATCACGATCCCTGACTTCAAGCTCTACTATAGAGCTACAGTAATAAAAACAGCTTGGTACTGGCATAAAAACCGACATGTGGACCAATGGAATCAAATTGAAGACCCTGACATTAATCCGCACACCTATGAACAAATAATTTTTGACAAAGAAGCCAAAAGTGCACAATGGAAAAAGAAAGCATCTTCAACAAATGGTGCTGGCAAAACTGGATATCAACATGTAGAAGGCTGCAAATAGATCCATATCTATCACCGTGCACAAAACTTAAGTCCAAGTGGATCAAGGACCTCAACATAAACCCAGCTACTCTGAACCTGCTGGAAGAGAAAGTAGGAAGTAGTCTTGAACGCATTGGCATAGGAGACCACTTTCTAAATAGAACACCAGTAGCACAGACACTGAGAGAAACAATCAATCAATGGGACCTCTTGAAATTGAGAAGCTTTTGTAGGGCAAAGGATACGGTCAACAAAGCAAAGCGACAGCCTACAGAATGGGAAAAGATATTCACCAACCCCACATCTGACAGAGGACTGATATCCAGAATATATAAGGAACTCAAGAAATTAGACATCAAAATGCCCAACAGTCCAATTAAAAAATGGGCTATAGAGCTAAACAGAGAATTCTCAACAGAGGAAACTCAAATGGCTGAAAGACATTTAAGGAATTGCTCAACATCCTTAATCATCAGGGAAATGCAAATCAAAACAACTCTGAGATACCACCTTACGCCTGTCAGAATGGCTAAGATTAAAAACACTGAAGACACCTTATGCTGGAGAGGATGTGGAGCTAGGGGAACTCTCCTCCACTGCTGGTGGGAATGCAAGCTTGTACAACCACTTTGGAAATCAATATGGCGATTTCTTAGAAAATTGGGAATCCATCTCCCCCAAGATCCAGCTATACCACTCTTGGACATATACCCAAGGAATGCTCAACCACACCACAAGAGCTATGTTCATATGTTCAGCTATGTTCATATCAGCGTTGTTTGTAATAGCCAGAACATGGAAACAACCTAGATGCCCTTCAACTGAAGAATGGATAAACAAAATGTGGTACATATACACAATGGAATACTACTCAGCAGAGAAAAACAATGACATCATGAGGTTTGCAGACAAATAGATGGATCTAGAAAAAATCATCCTGAGTGAGGTATCCCAGACTCAGAAAGACAAACATGGTATGTACTCACTCATAGCAGGATACTAGATGTGGAACAAGGATGACTGGACTACTACTCACATCACCAGGGAGGCTACCTGGAAAACAGGACCCCAAGAAAGACACAGGGATCGCCCAATGACAGAGAAATGTAATGAGATCTACATGAACAGCCTGGACATGAGTGGGGGTAGTGAAGGGTGAGGGTCGAGGGAAAGAGAGCTTGGGTGAGTGGGAGATCCCAGCTGGATCAACAACAGAGAGGGAGAACAAGGAATAGGAGACCATGGTAAATGAAGACCACATGAGAATAGGAAGAAACAAAGTGCTAGAGAGGCCCACAGAAATCCACAAAGATACCTCCACAACAGACTGCTGGCAATGGTTGAGAGACAGTCCGAACTGACTTACTCTGGTGATGGGATGGCCAAACACCCTAATTGTCGTGCTAGAAACCTCATCCAACTACTGAGGGATCTGGATGCAGAGATCCATGGCTAGGCCCCGGGTGGATCTCTGGGAGTCCAATTAGCGAGAATGAGGAGGGTTTATATGAGCGAGAATTGATGAGACCAAGGTTGGATAAAGCACAGAGACAAATAGCCAAACGAACGGAAACACATGAAATATGAACCAATGGCTGAGGGGTCACCAACTGGATCAGGCCCTCTGAGTGAGTGAGACAGTTGATTGGCCTGATCTGTTTGGGAGGCATCCAGGCAGTGGCACCGGGTCCTGTGCTCATTGCATGAGTTGGCTGTTTGAAACCTGGGGCCTATGCAGGGTCCCTTGGCTCGGCCTGGGAGGAGGGGACTGGACCTACCTGGACTGAGTCCACCAGGTTGATCTCAGTCTGTGGGGAAGGCTTTGCCCTGGAGGAGATTGGAATGGGGGGTGGGCTGGGGGGAAGATGAGGGGGCCGGGAGGGGGGAGAACAAGGGAATCTGTGGCTGATACTTAGAACTGAATTGTATTGCAAAATAAAAATTAAAAAAAAATACAAAAAAATTAATATTTTTATCTTGTTTTAATGGACATATTAATATGATATTGCTCATTTTGAATCTGAGATTTTTCCTCATTACTATAATTAAGTTATGGCCTAGTTTTGTGAATGTTTCGTGTGTTTGAAAATTATATGCATCCCATTTTTATTTATTGGCCTAAGATTCAATGTATGTATTGACTTATTTTAGCCCATATTATTTATGTTTATATTTATGAATACTCCATTTCTGAGATGGTGAGGTTAACATCTTACAGGAATAAAGATTTGTCCACTTTCTTATTTGGAAAATTGCTTGAAATTTTTTACAACTACAGAGTTTTGGAAAAGAGAATGAGAACTTGTGAGTGAAGGAAGTGGTTGTGGAATTGGTAGGCATTAAGGAGCAGATCCTACATTCATAAAGCTAGATATACTTTAGTTTCTAGGTCTGGCTGCCTTTGGACTTGAAGTGATATCAGTAGGCCTAATTTATATAGACGTTACCCAAGCTTACATTGACATGAATTTTTAATTGAGAAGTGATTTCTATGATGGACTTTATTATCAAAGACTTAAATCAATCTATCATCTGGCCAACATGAAGTATGTAGTCTGTAGACGGTAACACAGCCATGGCCTCTGAATGTTGAACATTAACCACGAATCCTTTCAGTCATGTGCTCAAAGCTTTCAAATCCAAATTCTGGAAATTGGAGGATGATCTTTCCTACATGTGGTGTACATGGCAGAAAGTGATTCTTTAGATGTTAATGAGATCTATAAACAGATTATGACAGATATCAAGTCTTTCCAATCATTTCAGCAATATCTCAATTCTAAACACGACTTACAACTGGCTCTAGACCAACCAAGTCTTTATTCATCTAGGTCTGGCTCTACAAACTTTGATCTCCAGTTCCCTTCATTCGTCTCACTTACCCTATACATGCTTACTACTTCTTTTTTTTTTATTTTGCAATACAGTTCAGTTCTACATATCAGCCACAGATTCCCTTGTTCTCCCCCCTCCCCCCCTCCTCACCTTCCCCCCAGCCCACCCCCCATTCCCACCTTCTCCAGGGCAAATCCTCCCCCACAGACTGAGATCAACCTGGTAGACTCAGTCCAAGCAGGTCTAGTCCCCTCCTCCCAGGCCGAGCCAAGTGACCCTGCATAGGCCCCAGGTTTCAAACAGCCAACTCATGCAATGAGCACAGGACCCGGTCCCACTGCCAGTTGTCGTGCTAGAAACCCCATCCAAAGACTGAGGGATCTGGATGCAGAGATCCATGGCTAGGCCCTGGGTGGAGCTCTGGGAGTCCAATTAGCGAGAAAGAGGAGGGTTTATATGAGCGAGAATTGTTGAGACCAAGGTTGGATAAAGCACAGGACAAACAGCCAAACGAATGGAAACACATGAACTATGAACCAATGGCTTACTACTTCTTAATCTTTATACACTTTCTCCAAACCATTTACATCTTTTTAAGTACCTTTTTACAAGCCCAACCACTTTCCTTCTCATATTGAACAACAACCTCATAACTTACATTCCTTGGTGTGGCAATTCAGAAAGTGGTACATTAGAGTGAGAAGAACACAAGCTCTTTGGGCAAATAACACCAACAACAAACTAGATTATAATTCTTTGCCATTCACCAGCTGCATGGATGTAGTTACCTTTTTACCTACTTCCTTTTATCTGTAAAACTGGAACAATTGTAAGAACTACCTCAGAGATAACATGCAAAGATTAAGTGAGATGTTTGATTTAGCTGTTAATATACTAAAGACAGTCAGTAAGTCTCAATTCAGTAAAAAAAACCTTTAAAATAGCTTGTCTCCTGGGTGGATCTTCTGTCTTCTCTAAATAGATGATGACTCTAGCTTCCTACTTTATGATCTCTTTTCATGACTGTGTTTGGTGTAAATACAATAGGTGACAGATTCATTTAGTAGCCTGATTAGACTTGCTGCAAGAACACAAGCAGTAAACCCCCTGTAGATAAAAATAGGTCTTAGGAGGCTGAATTTATTATGAATTTGAGAAAAAATTTATCAGAAGGGAAACTGTTTTAGAAAGTGAGCTTTCAGGGTGTGAGGAGAAGGCAGCATCTTAGCCATGTTGAAAAATGTAGAATAAAAGGGTTTTCATAATTAGACTTGAATTGAAATCCATGTTACACTATAGACAAACTATATACTATTATGCAAATCAGCAAACCACTAAGTGTGCCAGTTTCTGCATCTAGAAATTGTGAATAATGCATACTGAGTTGCACTGTGTAAAGAGGATTCAAGACATAATCACTTAAAAATTCTTAGGACTGCTTAATACTGGTTGGAGACAGAAATCTTTCTCTTTTCTATACTTCCCTTTGTTTCCTTTTACCCTTTTGGATATAGGGGTAATCTGGGCATAGTAAAGAAGATAAACTGTCATACCTTCATGAGGACGTTCCCAAATATTTCCTTCATGTCTCTGTTCCTAAGATGCATTGTGCATGAGAATGGTCACTGTGTGGAATAAGAAGTTCACTATGTCTCTTCCTAATGAATACTTAGAGAATAGGCATAGAGAAGCAAACACTGTGCCTCCATAGTACAGACTGACCCATAAGGTACAAAGTATAAATGTTTCATAATAACAAAGAAGTCACATGCATGGCAACAAAAGATATTTATCAATGACATAGGCTTATTAAACTTGTTTTTGGCTTGGATAAGAAGCTGGAAGGCCCATTCATCAGAGCAGGTGAGATTATACATTGGGTGGGTTTGTGGGTGAGATCACAGGATTAGTAATGACATGAGATTAACATAAGTTCAGATGAAAAATCATGGAACTGAAGCCTATTGTAGAATTGGCAGCTACTGTCTGCAAAGATTAGCAATGGGGATATCATAGTATGGTAGAGCAGAGTATTGAAGACACAGTGGTCATTGGTTGTAGACACTGATATGAAGAATGCATGACAGTGAAGATTTTTAAACAGTTCAATTGAACTCTATTGTCAGTGAGAGATCCTTATAATTTTTTTATTCTATTAATCAAGAAGAGTTACAAAATTTATAAAGACCACATTGCTGAGAAAGAAAGACATGGAGGTACGGAGTCAAGGACCAGCCACAAGGGAATGATGACTATGTAGACAAGGAGAAAGACTCTAAAGCTCATCTGTTCAGTTACACTTGAAGGGATGAGAACCAGAAGAAAGAATTTCCTTAACGTGTTCATCTTGCATGCTTCCCTGGGTCACTTCTGGTATTCAGTAGAGACATGAGTGAAAACTGTGTGACATAAGGAATTCAAAGACCTTAATAAAGACCAGTAAGGACTCACCTCACCTTGTCTTCCTAGGATATGATATGTCTTGTGTGCAAATGTCTTATGGCAAATTCTTCATCCTGGCTTACTTTTCTCTTGGAAACTTCCAATAGATTGACTACCACATTTTAAGTAACAAATATGGAATTTGGATTCTGGAAAATAAGGAAATTTGTAAGTGTAAGAAATGTTATGTAAACCAATTGTTATGAACATGTGAATAAAAGCATATACTTAGTACAATTCAAATTGCTTTTCCTTTTCTATACCCTTTTTCCCAATATTAGCTGTGTCCAGCTATTGTCTACTCTGCACAAAAAGCAAAACCATAGAGTGTACATGGGCAAGTACCCAAGTCATGTGTTAGCTCTTCCATTACCAGCTAGGGATTGGGAGAAAAAAAACAAGGAGACAAGGAGACAGAAGATTGATAGTAAAACAGTATAATACGAAAGGAAGAAGGTGGACTCCAAGTCTATCATCTGTGGGCAACAATACAACTCTGACTTCTTAGCCTAGTAAACCTGAGCAGACTATACAACCTGTCTGAGCTTTTCTTTCCTCTTTTGTAGCATGAACATACTAAGGACATCCCACATCACTAATTTATAAGAAGACAAAATAAGATAATTCACCTGAAACACCTAGTGCTGAGTCTGGTACATGGCGACTTTTAGCCACATTGAATCTGTATGTTCAAATCACACTCAAACTTCCTTTTAGATTTTTCTGACTATATCCTAGTAAGAATCCCTTCCTATTTATTATTCTCCAGTTACTAACCACTATATTTTGTAAGTGTCTTATACTTTGAGGCTGTATAAAGCATGAGAATAGATTCATTTAACAGTATGTTAAGTAACAGTATATATCTAAAGGAAATGAAATTGGCATGTCAAAGAGACATCTGTACTATCATCTTTATTCTGTTATTGCTCACAATAACTAACCAAAGAATGGACAGAAACAGAAACATCATAGCTATATAATACTCAGCTATAAAGAGACTGAAATTCTGCCATGTACAGCAATACACATTAAATCATCATGCTAAATGAAAAAAATCCGGTACAGAAAGATAAATGCTACATGATCTCAAGTGTGGAAGCTAAGAAGTGTTACTCCCATGGAAATTGAGAATAGAGTAATGTCTGTGAAGGGGAAGGATGAATGAGCTGGAAGAAATAGATCAATTGGTATAAAGTTACATGCGTAAGAAAGTAAGCTTTCTTGTTTTATGGAATAGTAGGCTAAATGTAGTTGACAAAAGTGCACTGCATATGTAAAAACTAGAGGAGTTTGGAATGTTCTCATTGTGAAGAAATGATATGTTTCAGGAAGTAGATACACCAATTACATAATGTATACCTGTATCAAATTTCACACCCTACTGAGTATACTTTGTAGCTGGAGTTATCTCCAGTCCTTCTTGGGCCCACAGCCACTCAGACTTAAATAAACACATAGACACTTATATTACTTATAAGCTGTATGGCCATGGCAGGCTTCTTGCTATCTGTTCGTACATCTTAAATTAACCCATTTTTATTAATCTATAAGTTGCCATGTAGCTTGTGGCTTACCCGTATCTTACATCATGCTTCTCCTTGTGGCATCTGGCAGTGTCTCTCTGCCTCAGCCTTCCACTTCCCAGAATTCTCCTCTCTCCTTGTCCCACCTATACTTCCTGCCTGGCTACTGGCCAATCAGCACTTTATTTATCAAAAACTCATCCACAGCAATACTTACTATGTATGAACCAAAGTAATTTTATTTTTATAACTTAATTTGTATTTGTATATAATTTTAGATGGAGAAATGTACTAACTGAGATCTCTGAATGATCCAAAAAATGCACATAGATGTTCATAGACTTAGATTTGAACCCCTGAGATCCTTCCCAATAGGGAATCCTGACTTCTGACCCTCTTTAGGAAGTACACAATCTCACTCCTCCAATCACTTGGGGGTGGGTCACTCCCCTGACTTATAGGCACATATGACATATATTCACAGTTGCTTGAGAAATAGCAATGTTTAGTTCAACACAAGGCCATGCCTACCCCTTTTCTTAATCAGACTGCCAATGTCTGCCTCTATTTTGATATTAGTTTTCTCCTTTACAAGGCAGGATATTGAAGGACAAACTAGAGCTTTGCACAGAGTATTTATACAAAGGATTTAGACTCGGGATATTTGAGTTTCAGTCCTGATGCATATGCTCTGAGCTCTGTAGCATATAGTAAATCCTTTTTGAGTCAAAGGATCTTCATCTGTAAAATAAAAATAATAACACTTTCCCTTCTAATCTCATATGTTTGCTACAGAGATCAGGTGAAAGCCTGAAGAAAAAAAATGCATTGTGAACTGTAAATATAGTCAGAGTGGATACTCCGAGATCATATGCTGTGATAGCCAAATCAGCTTCAAAAGTTTTCTGTGGCAATTGTTACATAACTACTCCAGAGCCACCCTTTTCTGACACCTTCAGGCCACCTTAGGTTTCGTGTTGGCCTCTGCCTTCTTAGCTCTGAGACAATGCTTTGAAAAAAATGCTGAAGACTCTCTTGTAACACCTGACCCAAATGGCAAGTGTCTTTCTGTCCACCTCGAGGTTGTGTATGCCTATTTTGGTTGTTGTTGCATTGAAGTCCCCATGACAGCCACTGGTGAGAACAGAAAGTTCAATGGTGTATAGTGCCAGTTGTTTAAAACTGAAATATTATCCTTAGTAGAGTAGCAGCTGCTGTTAACTCGGTACTTAGTAGTGCACTGTCTGATTTTAATAAGCCATTTTATTTGATCTTCTAACAACTGTAAACAGTAATTATTATTGTAATTCACATTTCACAAACCAGACAACTGAGGCCTCGAGAAATACAATTTCCCACTGAAATTCTCATAGTTGTGTCTATATCAAATACAGGCTGCAGAGTTGTGGGTGTAGCTCAGTTCAGTGGTAAAGCACTTGCCTAACATATAGAAGGCTCTGAGTTTATTCCATAGCATTAGCCCACCAAAAACATTGCTTTAATGAAGGAAAAAGGAGGCACTATTTGCAGGAAGAAAGGGAACCAAAAGAGGGAAAGGGAAGGAATGTTGAGGATAGTACCAGAAGAATAACAGCAGAATATAATGATATATATGTGTGAAAATGAAATTTTCACAATGTATCCCATCACTTTGTATGCTAACCAAAATAACTTAAAAATAAAAAAAGCAAAGACACAAACATAGGTCAGTTATGTGGTAATGCTAGTATACTACTCACATAGTTTTTCCTAAATATGATCTCACACAATTGGAGACTGCTGAAGGTTCTATCCAGCCATCCACAAATCTATCCTTTCATCATGTTAATCTGAATTAAATAGTCTCTCCTAATTTTGTAAGGTACAAAATGTTAGGCACATTTTCCTTGGGCATACAAACATTTATTCATTGAACAAATATTCATGAAGTCCTTAGTGTGTTTCAGACAGTGTGATAGGCACTAGGGGAAAAAAAAGTGAATAATTGACTTCATCCCTACTCTGACGGACTTCCTAGTTGAAAGGAAGTGATAAAGAACAAATAAAAATCAATGTTTTACAAGGACAGCACCAATAGATATGCTAACTTGGAAAGAGTGGGGAAAGCCCAGGATGCCTCAACAAAGAGCTAGAGACAACTAAGGAAAGCTGCGAGCAGGAGAAATTGTCTTCCCCAGCGAAGATCACAGCAATTGGTTATCCAGTACCAAATGATCAGCCCTGAAGACATACGTACAAGTAACATTATACAGACTGAGCAGGTTGTTGTACTTATATATTTAGCAGCACACACACACACACACACACACACACACACACACACACACACACATACACACACACACACTAATGAAAAAAGAGCCCATGAATTTGAAAGAAAGCAAGAAGGAATATACAGGAAGGATTGGAGAGAGGAAAGGGAAAATGATGTAATTACATTATAATCTCGAAAAAAAAGAAATACTAAAAATTAATAAAAATCAATGTTATAAATAGTAAAGCAGTTAATCATACAAAAGTAGAAAAAGTAGAGAAGAGCTTCAGTTTGGAGGGCCAACACTATGGAGTATAGCAGCAGAAGTCTCTGAGGAGGTGACATTAAAACCTGAAATCTGAACAGTAAGGAGCCAGTTATACAGACATCTAGTGTGTAAACAGATGCTTGCCAACAGTCAGAAACACAAAGCAGAGTGCCTGCGTCTGCATGGACCACTGCCTGCAATTGGAACTATGGCAGAGGCTGATGAGGATAACTGGACATGTGGGATATTTGTTCTCTTATCTATAAGCATTCTTGTCCTTTATCACCACATTTCTTCTTTGAATGTCCCTAGAAATCACCAGCATTGACTAGCCCTTTGCTGTTTTTGCACTCATTCACAGTGCTCCAGGCTGGCTTTGCTGGTTGGGCTCTTTCCAGATGTTCCCTTGGCAAACACAGAAATGTCCATGTGTCACAACAGGAAAGCCTCTGGAACTAAGGTCCAAGTTATAATCCTTCCCCATTTCTCCCCCGGGACTTGGCCATTACTCTGTAATTGGCAGAATCATTAATACAACAAAAGCTTCTGCCTTCTTGACTGGTCTCCTGAGATGCCCAAAAAAGGAAGCCCAGAGGCTGAGCAGCTATGACATCTAAGGTGGCTGTACCAGTAAGCAGAGCCATTACCAATGGGATATTTTCACTGACTCACACCGAGAGAGTTTGTAGACTTTCACTTTCCACTGAGACGTTTTGGAAACAACTGGAAGAATAAAACTGACTGTGAGATATATTGGCTTAAAACTTTTTATTTAAAATTCGTTCTTGTTCATATTAAAAGTCTTAGCCAAAATTAAAGTATTGATTGTTTCCCCAAGTGTAGGGAATCTGGGATGTTGCACACAGTGGTCAATATAGATAATAGTAAGAATACATTTATTTCATTTTGTGTTCTGTCATACCACCTTGTTTATCCAACCACTTAGTCTGATTATAAATTATAGATCACTTTTAAACACCAAGGATTTATTTAATTATCTTTTATATGGTCAATAAAGTTTCTGAGTGCTGCTCAGTTTTTTACTAATACGTTCTTATATCTGGAATCTCTGTGGTGGTTGGTTACCTTGTTCTATGCTTTTCCATTTTGTCAAACCAAGTTGGGTTGCGAAAGTATTGTTTCCATATTTATTGTTTTATCTGTTCATTCAATGAATGTTTATCAAAATCTCGTCACATGTTTGTCATTGTACTAGGAACTGGGAATGTGAAATCAATGATAATATTGGGAACCTCTACATATACTCAGTTCCTGCTCTCTAGGGTAGACACACCTGCACTTGTATAATCATGCATTATGCACACAAAGAGTCTTTCATTTGAAATGCAAAAACAGCTTTAATCTTTCGTGGTGCAGGCTCATTAACAGCATTTGTAGAAAATATCAGCTATTATGTTTCAAAAGCTAAAACTATTGATTTTAAGGCAAGAAATTTGTTTGAATAGTAGACTTTATAGGCATCTCCCTTGTGGACAGATTCATTTAGTTGTATTGCTTGGATGTGCAGAATTTCACAGTCATTTTAAGTAGTGAAATTGTCCTTTTTTCAAGTTAAATTGTAGTACATTAGGTGTTATTTGAACCGGTTTATGAGCTTCTGTCTTGGCATGATGGGCTGACTGCATGGACTGAAGACCGCTGTCCCCAGATTTAATTATCTTGGGGCATCACCATTGCATAGGCTAAAATGAGTCATTTTGTTCACTGCATCTGCAGCCTTTGCTGAAATGGAGGTTATGGATAACAACTTAAAGGCTAACTCATTAATGCTCCAGATGAATGAGGTAATGTGTCAGCAGACCAAATCAGTGCCCAGATGTGTTCAGCTAGAGCTCTGTATCTCTTTCCCAGGTCGTGATATATTAATGGGGGTGTCTTTACCCATTGTCACTGCCTGTACACATTTGAATGATGTGGAAGTGATACCTTCTGGGAACCCACGTACTATCAATTCCAAAAACTCCAAAAGTCTCACAGAAGCCAGCAGCAAGATTCTGATGATTCCATAAAGTGTGTAATTTATGAGTCTAACAACATACCAGTGTGGTCCCTGCTTTCCTTCATAGGTG
The DNA here is from genome assembly GCF_949786415.1 of Peromyscus eremicus. Taxonomy (NCBI): domain Eukaryota; kingdom Metazoa; phylum Chordata; class Mammalia; order Rodentia; family Cricetidae; genus Peromyscus; species Peromyscus eremicus. The sequence goes on from NC_081439.1 coordinate 110,738,513, forward strand.
CCTACTAGAGAGTACAGTGCGATCTTAACTGTTTGATGATGCAATGGAGTTAAATTAGTCCTATAAATTGTGAAGGATGTGCATTTATGGCTAGTTGAGAGTATTTCCATCTTCTCAATGTGGAAATGGGTGACCCTTCTAACGTTAATTTGTTTCTCCATCTGTGCAGTGAATTTTGGGAGGACGTGAGGAACAGGCTTGATGATACGCAAATGTGCTTCCACTTTTCTGTATTGTGGTGCTGATGACTTGATTGAGGAATTACCTGTACCAGAGAACAGACTAGAAGGCCGTCTTTTCACCAGTGTTCAGTGAATGAAGTAAGGATATTCAACTCCTTGGATACTCAACTCCAGTAGCTTCACTGTCCTTCTTGAAATGGGTGTCCTTCTTTATAATGATGTCATCCTTGCCATTTGCTCTCCCAAATTAAATTATCTTTTATTTCTTTTCTGGATTGTAAATCGGCACTGTTTAGCTCAGAGATTAAAATTTCAAGTTGCATATATTTAAAAGATTTAATGAGCCAGTCTATACAAAGAACTATGATAACTTCAACCATGTGATTTTGTGTTCTTTCTGTAACTACCTATGAGATAGACACCGTTTTAATTTGCATTTTGCAGATAAAGAAAGTGAAGTTCAGAGAGAATACTACATAGTTCATATGTAATCAATCCAGGAATGTTTTCAAAGTTTTTTTAACTTTATACTTTACCCTCTTTTGCTTATAATACATTGATATAATTTTATAAGAAGACATCTTGATAATCAGCCCAGTCCTTCTCTTAAAAAAAAAGTGATTCTCAATACTAGTGGCATATTTAAATCACAGTGGAGCTTAAGGAAAGCTCATGATTATCCTCAGATTCTCTTGTAAGTGTTCTGGACTAAAAACTATTTTTAAAGTATTATTTAAAAGTTTTGGGGGGTTTCATACATGAGTACTGTATTGACATCATTTTCACTCCTTCCTTTCCTCCTCCCACTGCCCCCAAGTCCCCTGACTCATTCTCAAATTTATGGCCTCTTCTTCTTCAATTATTATATATATTATTTAATGTTTTCATACATACATATAAAATATTTAGCATTGTTCATACATAAACATTATTTTATATATAGTCACCCTATTGTGCAATAGAACAGTAAAATTTCTTTTTCCATTTAACTGTAACTTATTACCCATTAATCAATCATTCTGCTTCTCTCTCTACCCACTTTCTCATGCCTCTGGTAACTACCATTTTACTCTTAACATCTGCAATCGACATTTTAAAATTCCACATATAATTGATAACATGAAGCATTGCCAATCTCTACTTGGCTTGTTTTCATTTAAGATTGTGATCTCCAATTCCATGAAACTTGTTATGAATGTGAGAATTGAAATTTTATGGCTGAACAGTGTTCTATTATACATGTGTACAGTTTTTAATCTGTTAATCAGTCTGTGCTGACAGATACTTAGTGACCTCTCCCACCTCACTATTGTGAACTGTGAACTGTGCCGCTTTAAACCTTGGAGTGTTCACATCTCTTCAACATACTGACTTTTATTCATTTTAATAAATACTCAATGTAACACGATCCTAATTAGTCTTATTAAATAAAAATCCAGAGTCAGATATTGGGGTAAAGGCTGAATGATCAGAAAAGGAGAGCAGCAAGCCGCTAGAGGCTTCTTACCTTTATGAACTCTCAGACCAAATGGGGTGGATCCTGTCTCTAAGAATCTTCAGACTGAATGGGGCAGTGAGATCCTGTCTCCACCCACCTTATATTCATTCATGTCTCCATCTCCCTGGTGCTGGGATTAAAGGAAAGTGCCACCACTGCCTAGCCTCTAGTTAGTTAACCAGCGGCTAGCTCTGCCCTCCGAACTCCAGGCAAAATTTATTTGTCAGAACACAAACAAAATATCATACATTGTCAGAACACAAACAAAATATCATACAATTCCCCCTTTTTGTATAAACAAAAGCAAAGGTTTTAACTAACATAGAAAAACTATATACAATTAAGTACAATATACAAATATATACAGGCAATAATTACATTAAAATGTTTAGTCCATTAGCATTTGACAAATTCAGAGAAAATACTCCATTATTTATTATATCTTGATGAGTACAAAGTATTGTACCTAATTCACTTTCTATCCCAACTTGCATTATCAACCCAAACTATCTTTTGATGTCTTTCAAACTTATTCACGCTACACTTCTTTCATGAGTGCCTATTTTTGAAACTGGTAACAAGGAAAACTATAACTATCTGGTCTTCAACTCCCTCAGAGACCTGAAAAGGATATAGTATTATCTGAGCAAACAGGAAACACAGAGCAAAAAACTTCCCAAAATAAGTAATGACAGAAACAGCTGGCTGCTTAGACAGTCAGCCAAGGTTCCTCTGCATATCTGATAGACTTTTCTTTGAAGCAGAATTTTTGAAGGACTGCCCCATCTTGGCAAAATTCTGTAGTCACTTTCTTTCTATCCTGCTTGTCCAATTTGGACAACATACTGTCAAAGGTTGAGATAAGGGCAGTTTCTTGCCCAGTGGCTAACTTTTGTCACAAAGAAAGTAAACTCTGTATGGAGTTTCTTCAATGCCCATCATTTTCTCTGAAGTAGATTGGTGCTGCCAGGAGCAGATGTGTCTCATTGTCATTAAAAAAAACCTTATAAGACCTACCAGGGTTTTTATAATAAGTGCTGGGGAAATCTAAACTTTTGTCTTAATACTTATATAGCAAACACTTTACCCATTGAGCAATTTCTCCAGCCCCTTGAGTTATTTTATTATTTTCTGATCAAAAGGAGCATGATAACTCCTAATTACTCATTTCTTCACAGGGCCTGAAAAAGACCATAAGTCTCTTCCTCAATATAACAATCAAGTAGCAGTCTTCCCAAAATGGTTAAGTACTGTTAGCTTTGCTATGGAATCTTGGCTGTCAGTGAAATGGTAATTTAAAGTCTTAGACAAATCCAAGGAATCTTATGATGCCAAAGGGGTTTAAGAAGTGACTATAAGCACCATCATATCCCTACAAGGATATGTGGCAGACCAAATTTAATTATCAAACTATGAGCTTTGTTCACTGAAGGATATTCTTTCTGTCTCTTTCATACAACAGACTTATATTGAATATCTGCTTGTCCTGGGTATGTCCAGTAGTATTGTGACATTTCCTTCATCAACTAAGTAAGTGGATGGAAGTTTTTCTGAATGTCAAAAACACTGGAAAGAAATATAATGATATTCACAATTCCCAAGTGGTCAAGGATGTTAAATGTTCTATAATGCTTAAGACTGTATTGTGTAATTCTCATGGTAAAAGTGTTTCATCTTAAATGTCAATAACACCTTTGTAGAGAAGTAATAGTATGCAAGCCAGGTTTAATAGTCTGGCCTTTCCACTACTGTGGCTATTATTTACCATCATCCTGCTCCTATTGAGCTGCATTAAAGGGAATTCTTAGTCCATTTATCAAATAAGCACTACTGTGTCTTTGCTGTAAAAGAACAAAAGGTAGTCTTTAAATTTAGAGTTACCAATGTAATTAGAAAATCATGCATTTGTGACTAAAAGTTAAGGACATTTCTCAAACAGCATGCTAATTAATACATATATCTATCCAAAAGTAGAGTGGTGTAATTAAAATGAAATAATTTTCAGAATCTGGTAGAACTGAGTTGAAATTCTGGAGTTCAAGTTGTATTTCTGTAAGCACCTGAACAAGATAAGCAATATTACATTGGTTTTTATTATAATACACAGAATGAGATATTTACATAGCCTAGATTGTTATTCCAAATAATGATATATAATAACACATTTTATCTAATACAACATTGGTAACATAGAAAATGTCCAGTATATAACATTTTTGATTATAAGAACATAATGTAATTAAAAGTATTTCCCTCTATGGGAGTAAAATAGTTTTATATAAGGTAGTATTTGAAACCATGAAGTAAAATACAAGCCCCAAATGATAAGACATTGTAAATTGTTTTATTCTCCTTTTAAACATTTCTGTTACTTTGGCTTTGCTATCATTTCAACCTTAATACTTGGCTATTACTCTATATATTGGTTTAAAAGAACATAGGTCATGCTTGGTAAAAACATAATACGTTTTGGTATTTTGAAAGAAAGCAAGTATTTTAACAACATCACAAACTAAATGTAACTAAGTTATCATAGTACACTCCATTTAATAATAGCAGAATTCTATCACCATCATAGAATATAGCATATACAAACCATAAGAAATATGAAAACAGTTGAAACTGCATAAATATGGTTTGTGATCACAATTGACTTATAGTAGAAACCTATAACAGAATGTTATCAAGACAATTTTCCTATCACTTCAAAATTAAACAGTATACTCAAAAATAACAGTGGATCAAGGAAGACATTTCATGGGAAATTAGAAGATATTTGGGATGAAGTGAAAAGGAAAATATCAGACATCAAAAATACATAGCAATTTTTGGAAGCAATGTGGAGAAATTAGAAACTTAGTATACTATTGGTTGGCTAGCAAAAGGTTTCAGCTACTATAAAAGTTTAAAGAAAAAAAACAGTATGGAGTTTACTCAAACACTTAAAAGTAGATTCACCATATGATGTAGAAATCCCATTCATTTCTGAATATGTACCCAAAGGAATTAGAATTAAAATCCTGAAATGAGTCCTATAGTCTCATGTTAATTTTAGCACTACTCCTTATAGTCAACATGCTCAAAGTGTGTATTTACAGATAGATGTAGCAATAAGGAAAAGGTGATCTATTATTATAAGAGAAAGGAAAACCTATCATTTTCAACAACTTAGAAGAATCTGGGAGACATCATACTAACTGAAATAAAGCAGATGAGGAAAGTACATGCTTCATAATGTAATGTACAAGTGAATTCTTTAAAAAATGATCTCATAGTAGCTGAAAGTATAATCAGAGTCACCCAAGATTCAAGGGGATAGAGGATAAGAGGGGACAGTGACAAGTCATTAAATGGGTACAGTGTTAAACTCAGAATGAGTAAATTTTGGAGGTTTGTGGTACAGTGGGGTGGACATAATCAGTAATTGGATGTCATGTATTTTTAAATGACTAGAAGAATTTTAATGCTATTACCAAAAAGAAAAGATAAATGTTTAAAATCTACTTGATTTGGCCAGTCTACAATGTATAGATGAGTTAAAACATTACATTGTACCCCACAAATGTGTATGCTTATGTAAGCATAAACACTCTGTAAATAAAAATTAGAAGTTATTATGAAAAATAAAGTAATAAAGAAATCCTGCCATATACTACATGAATGAACATTGAAGGCATTATGGTTAGTGAAACAGTCTAGTAATGAGATAAATATTGCATAGTGACATTTGTATATATAGAGATACAAAAAATATCCAAACTCACAGAAGCAAGAAATGCAATTGTGATTGCTAGTGTCTGAGAAAAAGCACAGTGATTATAATTTCAGTTATAGATGAGTAATTTCTAGAGATCTACTTTATAACATAGTGCCTATAATTAACACTCCATTGTAGATTTTAAATTTTGCTAAGAGGGCAGATCTCATATTACATGTTCCTATTATCCTACTCCCTCAAAATGTACATAAGCAAATTTTGGGGAGTCGCAAATATTTGTTATCATGATTGTATTGATTGTATCACAGATATCTGTATGCATCCAAACCCAACAATTTGTGTATATTAAATATATATATATATATATATATATATATGATTTGTATGCAACTGATACATCAATAAAACTGCTGAAATACCATTTCAAATTAAGTTAGTAGAGAAAGGAAAGGCATACATATGGAAATGGAAGAAATTACCTGATTGGCTGACAGTGTGATTATTTATTCAGGAAATCGTAGCAAATGAAAAAAGATATACTACAACTAACAAATGAGTTCAGCAGGATCGCAGGATACGGTGTCAATACACAAATATTGATTTTAACTCTAAATTCAAGTAATGGCAATTAAGAACCAAAACCATTAAAGTGTATATATGTGTCCTTTAAAATAGTTAAATAATACTACAACAAAACTTATATGAGATCTGCAGGATAAAAAGTATGGAATACTACTTAAAGATATCAAAGACCTAAGCCAAGATCTACAATCCTAGCACTTGGGAGGCTAAAAGATGAGAATAATGAGTTCTAAGCCAGTGTGGAATACATTATGAATACCCATCAAAGAAAGGAAGAAAAAAGAAAAGGAAGGAAGGAGGAAAAAAAGAATTTGGAAGGCTCATATCACTCAGTTTTAAAACCAGCCCCTATCTACTGATGATAGTATGGGGTTTCATAATCAAGGTATTTGCATTTCATAAAACTCTTTTACTTTTCTCTATCAGAAATTAATTATATATATTCATTTCCTTTAAATTCTCAAAGTTTTCTATATTTCTTCTGCTCGTAATTTTAAAAGTTTGCAAAGGAAAACTACCATTGTTATAACAACAAAAAGTTTCACAGCAAGATGGACATTATTATTGTTTTTAAATCCCCTCTCTCTACTAATTTTGAATAATCGATTAGCTATTGAAGAGTTCATAAAATGCTTGTATATATATTTAACACATGTGATATCTATATCATAAGGATACAACAGTTTTTGACAAGTATGGCAGTGAATGGAGCAGATAATAGCAAAGGAATAAACATCATAGAAAAGGAGGAGCAAAGACTGTGAAAGCCAGACTTTGTGGAGAAGTGTGCAAAATAGCATCTTATGGACATACCAGGACCATTACACTAATAAATGCACAGCAGTTGCCCTGCTTGTAGAAGACCTGTAACAAGATCGAGCCAGTTAATACTATAACATATATGGGAAAGATCCTTATGAGGCTTCACTCCTAGATAAGGAGCTTTTGGCAATTTGTGGCTTTTTTTCTTTCATTTTTCTTTATTAAGAAATTTTCTACTCACTCCACATGCTATCCACAGACTCCCCCTCCTCCCTCCTCCCACACTCCAGCCCTCTTTCCCAAGCCACCCTGCATCCCCACATTCCCCAAATCCAAGTCTCCCATGGGGAGTCAGCAGAGCCCAGCACACTGAGCCTAGGCAGGTCCAAGCCCCTTCCCACTGCACCAAGGCTGTGCTAGGTGTCACACCACAGGCACTGGATTCCCAGAAGCCTGCCCATGCACCAGGGACAGATCCCGATACCCCTGCCTGGGTGCCCCCCAAACAGTTCGAGCCAAACAACCGTCTTCCATATCCAGAGGGCCTAGCCCAGTCCCATGGGGGCTCCACAGCCACTAATCCACAGTTCATGGGCTTCCACTAGTGTGGCCAGTCATCTCTGCACATCTTCCCATCATGATCTCGGTGTCCCTCACCTGCAGTATCTCTCCTCTCTCTCATCAATTGGATTCCCGGAGCTCAGCCTGGTGCCTGGCCGTGGATCTCCCAAAACTCAAGTCCAAGTGGATCAAAGACCTCAACATATATCCAGTTACACTGAACTTGATAGAAGAAAAAGTAGAAAGTAGTCTGGAACGAATAGGCACAGGAGACCCCTTCCTAAATGTAACACCAGTAGCACAGACACTGAGAGCGACAATTTGTGGCTTCTTAAAGAGTGATAGCTCATTTTTTTTCAGGCATGTGGTCTCTACTAGGTTGTCCATGCTCCAGTGGTTGGCCCTTTGTCCATGTGCATATGGGCAGCACTAACTGGTCTCTGTGGGTTATAAACAAAAGAAGAGGATATGAAATGTTGAGGAAGACATTGGGATTCTGGTAGAAGTTAGAGAAGTTGATATAATAAAAATATATTGTACACATGTGTGAAATTCTCAAAAATAGAATAAAAACATTAAAAATGAGAAAGTGAACTGAGTGTAAACATTCATCACTCTCTTTTTTCCTAATTGTGGATGTGATATGATTAGCAGTTTCAAGCTCTTGCTTTCTCGACTTTTCTGTTATGATGGAATGTACTCTTGATCTGTGAGGAAGTTCTCTCTTAAGTTGCTTTTATCAGAACATTTTATCACAGCAACAGAAAACAAGACTAAGACAAACCAGGATAAAATACTAAAAGTGAATACCAGGTGTGGTGATGTGTAATTCCAATACTTGGAAGTTTGAGAATCACACGTTTGAAGGCATCTGGGGCTACATGGTGAGAATCTTTCTCAAAAATGAAAACATTTGCATTGTATTTATCCAATACCTGATGTTATCCAGAATATATGCACAAATGAGCAATGAGCATTCAGCATTAAAAGACTATTATAGTACAAGTAGAAAAAAATGGCAAAAGACATAGCACATATTTCTCTAAAGAGGTTCTAGCAAATTCACACAAGACAGAATGTTCAACATCAGTTAGCCATTAGGTGAATTCAAATTAAAACCAAAGTAAGATAACATTGCATATTTATTAGAATGTCTTTAAAATAGTGAACTATAAGTTGTGGAGAGGGTGTGAATTAAATGGAACTCAAATGTTGCTGTTGTGAATGCAAAGGTGTACAGCTATTCAAAAAGAACAGATTGGAAGCTGATTGCTACATTGAACATGCATTTATTGAATGTTTAAGCAATAAAGCCCTTGATCATTTTTCTTAGGAATGTAAACTTTCACCCAAAGACAAACCTAGACACAGTGCTAATAGAAATTGTATTTATTATACTGAAAAACTGGGAATACTTAAATGTCTTTCAGTGAGCAGGTGGTTAAAGAAACTGGTGCATGTATTCAGTGGAATACTCTCAGTCACAAACTTGCACTCTTTTTTTTCTTTTTAAATTTGTTCTTTGAGAATTTTGTACATTTTATTTTGGAACTATTAGTTGCTTCCTAGTTCCTTCCAGATCCATACCATTTCCATACCCACCAACATTTATGCAGTCCTTTTAAAAAAACTAAGAATAAAATCCATTAAGTCCAATTTGTGCTCTCCTTCTAACCTTGGGTGTGTGGCCTTCAAGTAGGGCATGGTCGACTTACCAGAGGCTACCCTCTTAAAGTAAACTGACTCTCCCTGTCCCACCAGCTATCAAGTTCCAGTAGCTCCTTAGCTAGGGAAGAGATTTGTGCCCACATCCCCTTCCCATGTTAACCTTTGGTCTGGCTTAAACTTGCACAACCCTTAGGTATGCTGTTACAACCACTGTGGGTTAACTTGTGCAGTTTCCCTGAAGTACCCAGAAGATACTGTTTTTTTGTATTCACCTACTGCTTCTCAGTCTTAAACTTCTTCTGCCCCATTTTCTGTAGTGATCTACGAGATTAGGAAAGAGGGGGTATGATATAAATGTCCTATTTAGGGCTGAGAATTCCAGTCTCTTATTCTCTTCAAGAAGACAATTTGTAAATCTCTGTGTTAATCATCATCTACCACATAGAATCTTCTATAATTATGATTGACAGATGTATTAGTCTATAGGCATAATATCAAGTAATTAAGAGTTGGTTTAATGATATACCCATTTTTCATAATAATAGTGGTAGGTTCTCCCCTAGAGTTGATGACCTGTCTAGTCATAGGTTCATGGCCCAATAGTGGTACCAGGCATAGTTTTCTGTTGTGGCATGGGGGTTGAATCTAAAAAAAAAAAAGGTTGGTCACTCCCATGATGTTTATGTCAGTATTGTGTCTGTAGACACGTTTTGCCAGGAAGGTCATTATTGTAGCTCACAGCTGGGTAAGTCCCATGATTTCTTTTCTACCATAGTTGCAGGCACGGCAACTTACAGATGAATCATCCGGGTTAGTACCAGCTTAACTTCTCCATTGTTTATGGTCAAGTATATGATTTCTTCTGCAACATTGTTTTACCATCAAGTTCTTGAGGGTAGCCAAGAGCAACAGCAATAGAAAGATCTCATAATGTTTGACAATCTATGGGATCCCACTGACAACTCCAAAATAGGGAACCCACTCCCAGGACTGGGATTTTTATTTGTTACTTTGTGATTTCTAGTAGTAGCATTGTCACCCAGTTACAGAGTAACTCCATTTTATCTCTGTTTATAAATTCATATGTGTGTATTTTAGGAAGTTTCAATAGTAGTGGTTTTCCTCATAACTTTCTTAGAAAGGTCTTTAGTGTTAACTTACCTTTCCCTGTGTTCTGTCTGCTACCATGCCTTCTCACCCTTCATCTCAAATCAACCCTTCCTGTTCCATTATTTCCCTTTGAGCCTTTATACCACTGTGTTCTATGCACCCTTACTTGAAAATCCCTCCTCGTAGCCTCATACTAGCTTCCAGAGCTCTATGAGTATTCCAAATGAAATAGTGCCTTGGAACCTCCCAAATTCTCAAATAAATGAATATGAATATAGAGAGTATACAGAGAAGGACTTTGTGTAAATCATTAACACTAAGGAGGTCAGGATGATTGTTATTGTTACATTGTGAGGGAGCCTGGGTAGTGGGCACATGGAAAGTGTGGGGAAACAGAGGAGTGTGAGTAAAGAAGGTAGTCCTGGGACATTTATGAAGTGTGTCCTGAGCTATCTGTGCACTGTCACAGCAATCAAGTCTGGAAGTTTAAAACTTGATTACACAATGAAGTGTGTTATTTTAAGAGGAATTTGGGCACCAGAATTGCAGGATTTATAGATTAAGTAAGTTCATAACAAGTTGAATATAAAGTGAATAGTTTATAGATATAAACTATTTTATCACTGACTGCCATTAAGACTGGAGAGATGTAAGGTCTTTATTTCACCCCAGCTACAATAAACCAAAGTTGTAAACTATTGGTTCACAAACCATGCTGAATTTGGTGCTATGTGTAAGGTTTCATAATCTCTGTCAGAAGTAAGTGAAATGGTCAATAAAGCTACTCCTAATTTTAAACTCTTGGAAAGCACCAAATGAGTTATATTTCACTAAACTAATTCCCATTTGATGAAATTCTTCCAAATCTCAGGTCACAAATATGTAGAGAGAAAAGCAAGAGCTCTGGAAACACATGTATGAAGGTTAGACTCGCCACAGTGCTACAGTTCTACCACCATACATGCCATCTTGGGCACCATGATTGAACTTCTTGAAATCTTAGTTCTGCAACATCTTCAAATATAAAAAAATAGCTATGTGAATAGAAGAAGATATAACTATTTTCTACTTAAATGAATCATGTAAAGAGTTCAGAGACTTTGAGGAGACCATAATACAGGACCTTATTTGCACATAGATATTTTAATAACAAAAATTGAATCTATCTCTAGACATCAAGAAAATCTTCCATTGATGGTGGTAGTGTATTAAAAGCAAAGGCTCTGATATGGAAGATGCCAGCTCTCTGCACTTCTATGCATGACAGGACTATGTGAAGATGTTCATTGCAAGTTTTGTTTAATAAACATTTCATATATTTTGATTTGGCACTGGATAACCAAGTGTGAAGCCAAAGAGTCGTCTTTATCTTCAGCAGGTGACCACCTCAAGATGGTGGTATGATGGTACATGTCTCTGTGGTCTGATAAATGCATAGAGACTTGGAAAAGTCTTATTGGAGTTGGTGAAATGAAGTTCAAAAGCTGGAAGTCATGTTTCTGAGAAAGTGAACTTGAAACAAGAATAAATATAAGCAAAGTATGAGTGGGGATTGAAGAAGGGAAGGTGGAACAGAAGAGATCAGAGACGGCTTAGTTGAAGACCTTACCAGAAAGTTTTCCTCATCCAAATGTCAAGTATGTCTCCTTGGAGTTATAACGAGGGAGAATAAATGTTCACAGGTAGTGACACCATCACCACCATTACTATCACCATTACCACCACCACCACTATTACTACCACCACCACCACCACAATTACTACCACCACCACCATTGCCACCACCACCACCATTACTACCACCACCACCATTGCCACCACCACCACCACCATTACTACCACCACCACCATTACTACCACCATTGCCACCACCACCATTACTACCACCATTACCACCACCACCATTACTACCACCATTGCCATCACCACAACCATCACTACCACCATTGCTACCACCACCACCATTACTACCACCACCACCATTATTACCACCGTTGCCACCACCACCACCATTGCTACCACTGTTGCCACCACCACCACAATTACTACCACTGTTGCCACCACCATCACCATTACTACCATTGCCACCACCACCATTCAAACTACCACCACCATCTACCACTACCACCACCACCATTATCTATTGATGTTAAGAAAATAACAGGCAAGGTACATAAGATGCTGAAGATGCTCATATTTGCTTCAGGACTCCAGAAAAAGAAGAGCAGCCTTATTCTTGAAGAATGTCTTTACTAAGTCATAATGGCAGAAATGTAGGTGAGACAGACAGATAAATTGGGACTGAAATCAATTATGTTACTCACCATGATGACAATACGCCATATAATGGGCAGCCAGAAGGCAAGAGATTTCATAAAAATAATGCCATGGAGGACCTTTTGGAGAAGAAAGATTTCCTCTTCTGTTCTCCAAAGGTGTCTGGAAGGAATTCTCAATGAAGAGATTTTCAAGCATAGACTCAGAGATATGGTTAGAAATCTAATTTGAGTTATTGTGGTGATTGAATAAAAACGGTCCTCATAAGCTCATAGGGAGTGGCACTATTAGGAGGTGTGACCTTGTTGGAGTAAGTATGGCTTTGTTGGAGGAAGTGCATCACCAGGAGGTGGGTTTTGAGATTTCAGAAGCTCAAGTATGCTCAGTGTGTCACTGTCACTTCCTGTTGCCTATGGATCCAGATGTAGCATTCTCAGCTACTCTCCAGGACCTTGTCTGCCTGCAAGATACCATGCTTCTCACCATAACAATAACTGACTAAACCCCTGAACAGTAGGCCAGCCTTAATTAAATGTTTTCTTTTATAAGAGTTGCTGTGGTCATGGTGTCTCTTCACAGCAATAAAACCCTAACTAATACAGTTATGTTCTGAATTAATAGCTTGTTTTGGTTGGTGAGGATCATACCTTGTAATGTTCAATCCTAATTCTAATGTCTCTGTTTAACCTCAGTAATGGCTTAAGACTAAAAAAATAACTTTACCAATGCTTACATTTGTATATCATTTTATATTCTTATTTGGAGAGGCTGGCCAATAAATTATGAGAGATAACAGTGAAACTGAGAGAAGGGCACAGAGTCTAAGAGACTATACAGAAACCATCATCCATTCTTGCCTTTCTCCATTGCTATAACTTCTACATTAGATCAGAGAGCAAAAAGCAGTCACATGCAGCTTTCCTGTAATAATCTAAACCCCAAGGACTGGGACCCTCAAAACCAACCCTTTATTGCAGATTTCTAACTCCACTGTATAGTTCTCTGTCATCTCCTTCTCAGCATATTCTGATTGGCTCCCCACTCTTACAGAATCGAGTTCCAATTTTATAGTTGGACACTGGAGCCTCTCCTATCACAGTCCTTTGCAAATTATTTTAGCTTTGACATTGATCATATTTAAAAATATGCTTTGGGAATTTCAGTCAGTAAGAACTGCATTGTCTCTGTGTGAAAGATGAAGATTAAGTCATGAGAGTAGGAAAACTCCACCATTTTAACTCGGTTACTTCTCCCCTAGGGTACGTGCTGTGGAGCAGAGTCTGGTAGAAGGAAAGAAGAACATGATGCTAACAGATAATGCAATTTCTTTACGATCAGACTGGGACACTGGGCCAGAATCATGTCACAGTGTGTCTGCCCTACATATATGAGTTTTTCTTAACCATTCAAGTAACATGCTCAATATTACTCTATGTGAGTCAGTTTCAGCCTCAGTGTCCTTATGTTGCCTGTGTTAGCACATTTTCTGTTACTACAACAAATTAGCTAAGGCTATGACAGAAAGAGGTTTACTAAGCTCATAGGCTGAAAGTCCAAACAGCATAGCATAGTTCTGCTGAAGGTCCCTTGGCTGAATTATATAATAGCACATGGTAGGGCAATGACAGAAACATGGGTGAGAGGTAGGGATTGTCTGGTCAAACAGGAAGCCCGAGTGTGGGGACAAAGCATTCTCTTGATCTCCTTGCAGTCACAACCTTGGAAAATTACTACTACTCTTATATTTTTTTAATTACGTGTGTGTGTATTTATACATGGCATGTGTCTATACACACACATACACACACACACACACACACACACACATATATGATGCAGACATTCCACAGTGCACGTGGCAGTCAGAGAACCAACTCATGAGAGTCAGTTTTCTCCTTCTGTCCCAATAGTTCCAAGGATTGAAGTTGGACAGTGGGCTTGGTGGCAAGTGCCTTTACCCTCTGAGTAATCTTGGTGGCCCAATCCTACCAATCTTGATATTTCCACCAAGGAAACCAAGCTTACATCATGTGACCAATTCAACAAGTAGCACTAATGGATTCCTTTGTGCTTCTTTTCTTTGCCTTCCTCTTAGCAGTAAAAAGCTTTTCTACCCTTAAGTTACATGTCAAAACATTCTTCACAGGAAGATTCTCTGACTGATGCTCCCTCTCTCAGCACCCCTACTCTGCTTCCCCTGAAGCATGTAGAACTTGGTCATCATCATGTTGATGCCACAACTAACAAAAGTGAGGACTCCAACTAGATGCCATCGTCCTTTCTTTTTTCAGTATTACCTCAAAACTTTGTTCTCACTTGGCATACACAGTTCCGTCTCCTCTAAGAGGTTCTACTTCTCTCACCATTTCCCAATCCTTGGCAATCTTTTTTTTTTTTTTTTTTTTTTTTTTTTTTTTTTTTTAATTTTTATTTTGCAATACAATTCAGTTCTACATATCAGCCACAGTTTCCCCTGTTCTCCCCCCTCCCGCCCCCCTCACCTTCCCCCCAGCCCGCCCCCCACTCCAATCTCCTCCAGGGCAAAGCCTTCCCCACAGACTGAGATCAACCTGGTGGACTCAGTCCAGGTAGGTCCAGTCCCCTCCTCCCATGCTGAGCCAAGGGACCCTGCATAGGCCCCAGGTTTCAAACAGCCAACTCATGCAATGAGCACAGGACCCGGTCCCACTGCCTGGATGCCTCCCAAACAGATCAGGCCAATCAACTGTCTCACCCACTCAGAGGGCCTGATCCAGTTGGTGACCCCTCAGCCATTGGTTCATATTTCATGTGTTTCCGTTTGTTTGGCTATTTGTCTCTGTGCTTTATCCGACCTTGGTCTCAACAATTCTCTCTCATATAAACCCTCCTCATTCTCGCTAATTGGACTCCCAGAGATCCACCTGGGGCCTAGTCATGGATCTCTGCCTCCAGGTCCATCAGTAGTTGGATGAGGTTTCTAGCACGACAATTAGGGTGTTTGGCCATCCCATCACCAGAGTAGGTCAGTTCGGATTGTCGCTCGACCATTGCCAGCAGTCTGTTGTGGGGGTATCTTTGTGGATTTCTGTGGGCCTCTCTAGCACTTTGTTTCTTCCTATTCTCATGTGGTCTTCATTTACCATGGTCTCCTATTCCTTGTTCTCCCTCTCTGTTTTTGATCCAGCTGGGATCTCCCACTCACCCAAGCTCTCTTTCCCTCGACCCTCGCCCTTCACTACCCCCACTCCTGTCCAGGCTGTTCATGTAATCAATATGGCGATTTCTTAGAAAATTGGGAATCCATCTCCCCCAAGATCCAGCTATACCACTCTTGGGCATATACCCAAGGAATGCTCAACCACACCACAAGAGCACTTGTTCAGCTATGTTCATATCAGCGTTGTTTGTAATAGCCAGAACATGGAAACAACCTAGATGCCCTTCAACTGAAGAATGGATAAACAAAATGTGGTACATATATACAATGGAATACTACTCAGCAGAGAAAAACAATGACATCATGAGGTTTGCAGACAAATGGATGGATCTAGAAAAAATCATCCTGAGTGAGGTATCCCAGACTCAGAAAGACAAACATGGTATGTACTCACTCATAACAGGATACTAGATGTGGAACAAGGATGACTGGACTGCTACTCACATCACCAGGCAGGCTACCTGGAAAACAGGACCCCAAGAAAGACACAGGGATCGCCCAACGACAGAGAAATGGAATGAGACCTTGGCAATCTTTTATTCCACCTTTAACTGTTGGAATTCTTTACTTCGCTTGCTTCTACATTAGGTTAATGTAGAATTATATTTGCTATACCTGTGTTTCATGTCACAACACAGTTTTATTTTGTTTTGTTTTTTTTGTTTTTGGTTTTTCGAGACAGGATTTCTCTGTGTAGCTTTTGTGCCTTTCCTGGAACTCCCTCTGTAGTCCAGGCTGGCCTTGAACTCACAGAGATCTGCCTGCCTATGCCTCCCGAGTACTGGGATTAAATATGTGTGCCACCACCTCCCGGCAGATACAACACAGTTTTTGTACATTGTTTATGACACCTGCCCCTTCATTACTTTTACTTCCTCTTCCCTCATCCCTTGTCCACTCTTGTTTTTCCCTTTCTTCCCTTCCCTTCTTTTCTTCCCAAACAGACTCTGTCTTTTATTTTGCTTTCAGCCAACTTGACAGATCTGACAACCCCCCAATCCCCAACTTTAACTCCAATGTTTCTCTCAAGTTCTGGTTCTACATTTAAGTATTTACCAGACTTTCCTCTGAAGACCACCTCAAGGCAAATGTCATCCACCTTCAGCTTGACCTTCTTCCTCAATCTCTGTCTCTATTAACTGGCCAATGTTGAGAATCACCAATTATTTCCTCATGCTTAGTCTCTATGTCGACTCAGTCACAATTCAACCTTCTGAGTCCAATTGGCGAGAAAGAGGAGGGATTGTATGAGCGAGAATTGTTGAGACCAAGATTGGAAAAAGCACAGGGACAAATAGCCAAACGAATGGAAACACATGAACTATGAACCAATAGCTGAGGAGCCCCCAACTGGATCAGGCCCTCTGGATAAGTGAGACAGTTGATTAGCTTGAACTGTTTGGGAGGCATCCAGGCACTGGGACCGGGACCTGTCCTTAGTGCACGAGCTGGCTGTTTGGAACCTGAGGCTTATGCACGGACACTTAGCTCAGCCTGGGAGGAGGGGACTGGACCTGCCTGGACAGAATCTACAAGGTTGAGCTGAATCCCCAGGAGAGTCTTTGCCCTGGAGGAGATGGGAATGGGGGGCGCTGGGGGGAAGGCGGGGGAGGGGGACAGGAGGGGGGAGGACAGAGGAATCCATGGCTGATATGTAAAATTAAATTAAATTATAAAATAAAAACAAAAACAAAAAAACAAACAAAATATCTCATATCTCTTCATCCAGATTCTCTCACATCTCTACTACTTCTGTCTTAGCTTTTCTGGATTTCATATTTTGCCATGTGTACTGTAGCCAAATTTCATCAACTTTCTTTCCCATTTCATCTAGTTCACCTCTTCTTAGAGTTATCTATTTAAATGGATGTGACCATGCAGCTCCCTTGCTTTAGCGAGATTTCTAATTCTTTGCTCTACAAAATACAAAGCCCACCAAATTTGGCATAGCATTTCAGAACATCACAATTTGAGCCCAAATCAGTTTTCCAGATACTTTCCTCATCCTTCTCTTCACGTGTCCTAACCTTTAACTCCATTAAAGTAGGAGTGCTCCAGCATGCAAATACATAGCCTGGTACAAAAAAAAATTATGTATTTTAACCTTTATTTTGTTGTTTTGAAGATATCAATAGGCATTAAGAGTGTCAGGACTACAAATTAATAATATTTTAGTTCAATTCTTTACAAAAGTTGATCTTAGTAAACATTACATAGACAAATGAGTGAGATTCATTTCTTCCATTCTTTAGCAGTATGACATTTAGGCAGTCTGGAGCCTTGGTTTCTTCATCTGTGAACTGGGCATAAGAAGAGTTATATCCTTGGCCTGTGGATTGTGAAGGAAGTGCACACATCCTTTTTATCTTCACTAGCTTCTCGAGGCCCTCTCCTGGTTTTGGCAGACAGTGGCAGAGACAGCAGGCAGAGGGCAGTGGGGCCAAATGCTGGGTAACAGCTGCAGTGGGTGTGCTTCCCAGCTGCTGCCCAGGGGAACTCTGCAGTGTTAACCCTTTGTGTCTAGATCTTGAGAATACTACGACTATCTCCATCTCTTAACTTCTTGGTTTCTGCATACCTGGCAGAGATTATTTATCTACCTTTCTGATCCATCTTTTCTATGCCAACCTTCATATTCAGACCACTGATTAGGCACAAACTCTCCAGTCCATTTCTTGGGTGAAATAGCTTTTTAAACTTTCTCTATTTTGTCATTTCTCTTGAACTCTTTCTCTTCAAGAGCACAATACTTCAAGTATTGCCTGACATGTACAAATATCTGATTCAAACCTTGACTGTTTGGGACATTCAAATTCTACTCCTGATATCTCAAGTTGTATGACTTTATTTAACAACTGTGTTATTCCCTTGTCCCACATCAAGCCATGAGCAACTGAAAAGGTTCAGGGCATTTTCACACCAATTGCTCTCATGACAAGCCATCCTCCGTGTGTGCAGTTGGTGCTCTGATTCTCAAAGCAAAATGATGGAATTGGGAATTAGTGTCTAACATTTCAATACATTGATATTCTTTGAACTCACAACTCTGTTATACACCTTTGCAGTTCCCACATGTGCCTTCCTCTCATGCCCAGCTTAAGTTATATACTCCATTAGTCATTTGATTGTGTCTTCATCCACACAATCTATACATTTCCCCAATTTATTTGTCATTGGGAAATATACATAACTTGCAAATTATACTCTTAGCCATTTCAATATATATAAATCGGTGATATTAGAAACATTTAATGATGTAAATTTTATACCTATACAAGAATACAATAAATTCCTCCACCTAGGGTCATTTTCCATTAAGATTTATCACATACGAGATTTGAGATCTCTCATACATACATACATACATACATACATACATACATACATACATACGTACAAACATACGTATGTATGTATGTATGTTGTACATAGTTTGGCTTCAAATTCTACTTACTAGATATTTATCATTAAAAGTATACTACATCTCTTGGCCTAAGCAGTGAAGTCCAGAAAACGACATTAGAAAACAGAATTAGCAATAACTACCTGAATGGAGTAAGGGAATCAGAAAAAAAAAGAGAGTTAAATAATGTTTACTCATTACCAATCTAATAAAAAGTATTTAGTAAGTACCTACCATGGCCAGATACACAATCCTGAAAAATTATCATGTGCAGTTTCTGTTTTAAAAATGTGCTTGGGAGATGGGATAGTTTATCCTTTTAAACACATTTTGGATCTTATTTCACCTGGGTTATTGCAATGGCTCCTTATCGCTCATTGGTCTGCACCTCTGGCCTTGCCTTTCCTGAAAGTCCAGGGGACCATCCATACTATCATTCAAATGATCTCTTAGAAAATCTATATTCATTGTCTTAACCCTGGGTGTGCCTTAGAAACACCAGAAAACAGCTTTTGAAACACTAAAGTATTTTTGATACAGGTCAGTTCTATAAGAGTTTCATGCCTTGAATGCCATAATTTTGAAGATTCCCAGTTATTTCTGATCCCTGGTATAGTCTGGTAACCACTGCTGTGAACTGACTGTGTTTGTCTCCTTTTAAATATTCATACATTTTTGTGTCTTTTCTGTCTGGGTCCCTTAGTGTGGATGTTATAATTTGGGGATCTAGCCTGCACTTCATTTTTTAAAAAATAATCATCCTGTAAATCTTCATAATATTGTAATATAATCTCTAAATGCTGTTTTGCTTCATGACATATATTTTGATAACTTCTATCCTCTGCATAGAATATCCTTGCCTTTCTTGTCTGTCAAAACATAGATCATCATTTAAAACTTAAACAACAGCTCCTGTAGAACGTATATTCCTAAATCTGTTGTCACAGTGGTTCGCAAACATTCATATTGTTACACTTACCACTCTAAAATAAATCCATTGGTTTGCATGCCTTTCCCCCCCTTAACTATACAGGCTTTAAGTACTGGAGCTGCATTATTTATTGCTCTATATCCTCCAGACTTAGCCATCAGAACTGGTACAGAGTCAGTGCCCAATATGTATTTACAGAGTTTATGAATGAATGAATTTTATACATATTTCAGTATCTCCAATAGAGAAAAATGGACAAGAAAGAATGAGGCAGACTCAAGAGAAAGAGTTTATCAGTAGAAAACTCAGTGAGAGAATTTCTGTCCTTGGGAAGAAGGGATTTTGTCTCGAGAAAACAAGGCTACATTAGAAAGGATAACTAATTCCAGCCAGCCAGGCAGCCAAGAACAGGCTGTGGCCAAAGTGCTGATGGATGACAGCTGGAAGTATGGCTTGTGAACCAACTAAAAATGACACATCAATCTGAGCTGCAAAATAAATCACTGGAGCTCCAGAGGCTTTTGTTCTCTTTAAAATCTCACTCTACATGACCACGTAATAGGAACACTGCAAATTGTTCTAGCACTTTACAACTTTACACTCTACACGGTCATACACATGATCCCATTGAAACCTCCTAATGACCCTTCTAAGGATAGATACATCAGCCTGGCTTCAGAATGGAAAAAAACAAGGCTGTAGAAACTTTAGTGACTAGATCATAAGTGGTCATCAGAACACAAGTAATTCTTCAAATAAGGGAGGAGAAGAAATAACGTAAGAAAATCAAATGTCAAGAAAAGAACAAAATCTATATAGTTCGTGCACGAGGTTTTATTCTGGGAGCTACTAAGTTCATCATTGTTCTCTTTTTGAGTGAGATTAGTGCCATGAGGCCAGGTAATGAGGTGATCCTAGGCTAATAGTAAGTAATATAGCACGTATGGTATAGGTTACTTTTCATTTAAAACCATGAGATTGGCCTTTATAGTTGGTATTATTGTTTACACTTAAAATGAAGAAATTGAGACCAGAAAGTTTAAATAACTTGCCTAGAAATCCACAAGGGATAGGGAAAATGAGTTGCTTCTTACTTGAATCAAACATCAGTGTAATTTAGACAAAGACAGCCAGTTCTTTCCTATATTTTGCTACACTAAGAAATGAATTTTATGCCAAAAATGTTTACCTAGACAAATGTCATGAAGCATTTCCCATGTTTTCCTCTGAGACAGGTGGTTTCTTGTCTTTCACTTCTGTATTTAACTCTGTTTGAGTTCATTTCTTGATACAGTGAGAGATAAAGGTCTTCATGTGGATTTCTAAATTTCACAGCACAATTTTATAGAAGAATTCATTTCCTTATTATATGTTCTTGGAATCTATGTCAAATCAAGCAAATGGTTGCATAGGCACAGATTTATTTCTGGGTTCTCTGTTCTATTCCATTGTTCTGTATGGCTCTTTTTACGTTGGTTCCATGTTGCTTTGGTTATTTTAGCTGAGGAGTATATTCTGAATTACACAGTCAGATAGCTCCAGCTTTGTTCCCTTTGCTTAAGATTGCTTTGATTATCTGGAGATCTTTTGTGGTTCCATATAAATTTTTGGGATGTTTCCCATTTCTATGCATATTATTACTTTTATATGAAAATTGCATCACATATGCAGAATATACAGAATTAGAAAATATTTGCAAAAGACTAATCTGACATTGGTTTAATATAAAAACATAAACAACTCAGTAACAAAAACCCTACAAAATGTGCAAAAGATGTGAATGTAAACTTCTCAAAAGAAGAGATAAAATAGGCAACAGATGTATGGAAAAAATGGTTGACATCATTATCAAGCAAGTGAAAATCTAAACTACAATGATACATACAATGATTTATCATCTCATAACTATTAGAGTGGCTATTATCAAAAACACAAAGATGAAGTACTAATAAAGTTGTGTAGAAAACAAAACTTTTGTACACTAAAGGTGAAACAGTAAAATAGTAATATTCTAGAGAAGAATTTGGAAGCTCCTTAAGAAATTAAATGTATGATTACTATATGATCCAACAACCACACTCACCTTCCCCCCATGTGTGTATGTGTGTGTGTGGTGTAAACCAATTGTTTCAAGAGAAGATCTTCACTATTTTGTTTATCATAGAACTACTAATATGTGGTAGCAGCCAAAATATGCACTCAACATAATGATGTACCTAATAACAACTAAAAAGATAAATGGATACTGGAAAGGTCATATTTATACACAATGGAATACTACTCAATTGTTTTAAAATGAAGCATCCATCTGTGATGTCATGAGTAAATGTGTGTGTGGTGTTATATTAAATGAAATAGTCAATAATAGAGAGATACCAGATGATCTCACTTATATGTAGAATTAGAAAACTTGATTCCATGGTAAAGAATATTATGGTATTTACCAAAAGCTGAGATTAATAGATGCAGGGAGATATAGGGATATGTTATTAAAGATACGTAATTATAGTTATAAAGAATACATTTCAGGATTTCTGTCATACAGCAAGGTGTCCATAGTTAGTGGTAATATGTTGTATTCTTAAGACATGTAAGAACTGTCAGTATTATGAGTTTTCATCACAAAAAATGATGTTGATAATGGAATTGTTAATTGGCTGCATTGAAGCAATCAATAATGAATACATACATACATATACATATATATTCAGAGAGAGAAAGAGAGAGATAATCATGGTACATGTGATAAAATACTGTCTATCAATTAAAATGAAAACTAAAACATAAATGTACTTAAAATACTTCCTTAACATCTTATTTGGGATGCCTAATATCTTTTTATGAAAGTAAAGAGTAACATCGAGAGTGTGATTCTTCTTAGGGATGATGTAATAATGAAACTCACTGTGGAAGGAAGTGAGGCTTGACTTGAGCAGCACCTAAGTGAGAGTGGGCACCATCCCAAGCACTAACAACACAACAGCACAGGGGAAAAGTACTGAGGAGAGTGGCATCTGCTGGACAGTTAGAAAAGAGCTCCCAAACTGTGGGTGTGGCAAATAGCTGGCTACTGTGGAAGCAACACAGACTGCCCTAAACTTCACGGCTGGAAGGATTCATTCTTCCTCCTGAACTTTTGGGATTTAAGAGACGTTACATACTTGGATGGTAACATCAAGTGAGGAACTTTCAGGTACAAGGAAATTGAATTGCTGATTGCTGGGCTGTGTTATGAAAGAGAGCAAGTCACAAGTTATCTTCATCTCCCTGCAGGCTCCGCTGTGAAACAATGATAACTGGATAATAGACCTGGAGATAAGAACAAGAGAAGAAATGAGAGATGAGATAAACAAACTTAAACCCGAAAGAAGTACGCTTTCCAGATTAGGTTTTTTATTGAAAAATTAATGCATGCACTTCATACAAAACTTCCAGGGTACAAATAAGTACAATGTAAGCCAAACTTCCTCTGCACATGGAAGAATGATTGTAGTCTTCTTCAATGAAATGAGATGAGAGTGCATTCTACACATCATTCTGAGCTTTACTGTTTTGAATTTCAATGAATTAAACTTGTAAATAATTTCATTGAAGCACATTGAGTTCACTTTTATTGCCTTAATTGACTATTATTTCAGCATAGGAATATAGGCCCATTAATTTAACTTATCCCCTTATAATGCCCATTTAGCCTCATCCCATAGTTCATTCATGCAAACAGCACTGTAAGGGATACCTTTGTGCTTGTATACACTTGTCTATCACTATGAAAATAACCAAGTCAAGGGTGAATTTTAAATACATTTTCATATTGTTAGATATTGCAAAATTGTGTTCTTCAAAGGGAATGAAGCCATTTATAATCCCACTTCCAAGGCACAAAATGCCCATTTCTACTAGTATATATAATTTATCTTCTCCTCTTTTCTAATAAGATGGAGGATAAGGATATTTCATGATTGTGAGATTAGACAGAACTTTTATATGTTTATTAACTATGTGCATGTAAAATAGGCACACATGACTTTTCTCAATATTCTCTATGTGTGTGTATTTATTCTGCTGTTTATTTGTAAGATAATCTCCCATTTTAAATAATGTACTTCGCTGTTATTGGAATAAATTATTGATCATATTGGACTATTACTCATAAGATTCAATGAAGATGTTTTTCTAAATTATCTTGTGTCTATTGTATTTTTGCAAAAAACTATGTACAGTTAAATTCATCAGCCTTTCTGTTTTTGTTTTCTAGACTATGATTCTTCTTTAGAAAAGCCCATTCCACTTCTAGATTGTGTAATTTTTTAAAAAAATATTTATTTATTTTATGTGCATCAATATGTGTATGTGCAGCACATGTGCCTGGTATCTGAGGAGACAGAAGAGGGTGCTGGATCCCCTGAAACTGGAGTTGTGAATGGTTCTGAGCCACCACATGTTTGCAGGGAATCAAACTAGGGCCCTCTGCAAGAACAGCAAATGCTCTTAACCACTGGGCCATCTCTCCAACCCCAATTCTCCTAGTATCTTTAAAGCTGTGTGTTCCATTTCATTCATTAACATTTCCAGAACTCATTTTTGAGTAGAACATTTAGTCTCTATTCTATGAGTCTAATTTATCAATTCATATCAGAACCAGTGTTTTAGTCACTAGTGTTTTCTTTTAGGTATATGAAAAATTCTTCCAACATTTTCCCCACTTCCCACCATTTATTTTTCTCTTTAAAATTTTTGAGCTGAGGCGGTTGGTGGTTGGCACATGTCTTTAATCCCAGCAGACGAGAGGGAGGCAGAGGCAGACGAATCTCTGTGAGTTCGAGGCCAGCCTGGGCTACAGAGAGAGTTCCAGAAAAGGTGCCAAAGCTACATAGAGAAACTCTGTCTAGAAACACCAAAAAAAATTTTTTTTGAGCTGAGGGAAAAATGTGTGGTAGTGGAAACCTACCTACCTACCTAGTGCTAGTGAAGTTATGAATATTGGAGAATCTACAAGCACCACTTTCCTAAGCCAGCACAATGCCTAGAAACAATCTATAAACATTTATTATTATACCCAGAGATAAGGGTAGTCTTCATCACATCTAGAAAATTTCCCTTTGCAACAGATGGAGACCATTACACAAAACCACAATGAAATAAAATACAGAGTTGTGGAGTCCAGTCTCAATCAATACGTCTACAACACAATTCATGCACCAAAATCTCTGGGATCATTGCTAAAGAGGAGGCAGAAAGGTTTTAAGACTCAGAGGATCAGAGAATTTGCTCTGAGACTATGTCATCTAGTATTGTCAGATGCCACACCCATAAAGTCTCACCAACATGACTGACCAAATGAGAACTGAACAAACCATGAACATACCAAAGTGGACAGTGAATAACCCAAGAGGCCTCAACTCTATACAAAGAACTATAGACAACTAAGGAATGCTGGGAATGGGAGAAATTGTCTTCCCCATAGGAGAGCACACCAATTGGTTGCTGCCAAATGGTCATCCCTGAAAACACACCTATGTAGCCGTAAGTTTTCCCAAGTCCCACCTGTCCCTGCGGTCCCTCACTGGCTTATAAAATAATCATTTAGAGGCTTAATATTAATTATCAACTGTATGGCCTATGGCAGGCCTCTTGCTAGCTAGCTCTTATAATTTGACTCAACCCATAACTATTAATCTATATATCACCACGTGTTCTGTGGCTTTACCTACATCCCATTACATGTTGCTCCTAGGATGGCAGTCTGGTGTCTCCCTCACTCTGCCTTTCTCTTTTCTGTCTCTCTCCTTGGATTTCCTTGTGGTTGATATAATGTGCACCCCAATAAACTTATCTGGGGGTTAGAGAACAGAACAGCCACTATATTAAATATAGGTTTAGGCAGTGGTAGCACATGCCTTTAATCCTAGCATTCCAGAGGCAGAGATCTGTCTGGATCTCTGTGAGTTCAAAGCCACACTGGAAACAGCCAGGCATGGTGACACATGCCTTTAATCCCAGGAAGTGATGGCAGGAAGCAGAAAGGTATATAAGATGTGAGGACCAGGAACTACAACCTGGTTAAGCTTTTTAGGCTTTTAGTAGCAATTTAGCTGAGATCCAGATGAGGACTCAGAGGCTTCCAGTTTGAGGAAACAGGATCAGCTGAGAATTTATCAAGGTGAAGTTAGCTGTGGCTTGTTCTGCTTCTCTGATCTTTCAGAATTTACCTCAATATCTGGCCCTGGGTTTGTTTTTATTAATAAGACCTTTTAATATTCATGCTACATTTCCTTCCTGCCTCTAAGCTACCTTACCATAGGCCAAAGCAGCTTATTTATTAATCAATGGAAACAATGTATATTCACAGCATACAGAAAGACATCCCCCCAGCATACCTACACACAACATCATACAGAACGAACAGGTTATATTTAGAAATATATTTGTATATATACATACATATATGCATGCAGTAACAATTAGTATAAAAGAGATCATGAATTTGAAAACAGCAGGGAATGGTATATGGGAGGATTTGGAGGGAGGAATGGCAGGGGAGAAATGTTGCAATTATATTATAATCTCAAACATAAAATAAAACAGTTATTTGAGCTGGTTTTACATAAATTCACACTCCCATCTTCCCTTTTTCTCCATTCTCCCTCTTCTCTCCCTCCCTTCCTCTCTCCAACTCTTTTTAGTTATAGGACACTTCGTTAATCAAAGTAATGGCAGCTGTTGTCTCAAGAGTGAGAAGCATGCACTAGAACTTTCATTTGAGAGAGTCAATCACACATACACAAACACATACCCCATAAAAATGTATGAGTAACACATTTGGAAATGGAATAGTTTAAAAATGAAACCCTTGGGACACTTATAACAAAGCAAGAGTAAGTTTGTTAGAATTAGCTATGAAACACACGGGAGGTCTAATTAAATTTAAATATCTGCTAAACAATGAACTTTTAATAGAAACGTATCTTAGTAAATGTATGGGAGGTATTTATCTAAAGACTGTTTACTATTTGCCTGATTTATACTTTGGTGAGCGTCTTCCAATTTATAGGGAGAACAGCCTGAAAAGAAATTGAGAGGTATCTTGAAAGTACAAAAGAAAGTTGTGTGGATTGATGAATTAACACATTCTGGTTGATGGGAAGCCATTAATACAGGCACTTAGACTTTGGCTGTGGCAGAAAAATTACAATTGTGGGGTGTGAATCAAATGAGCTTGTTTTGCCTTCCCAGCTTTGGCTTGAAAAATAAAACCTCTTGAATAAAACGCAGGAGGCTCAGAGGATTTGAAAGCTTTGGGGCTTTTTGACTCCAGTATAAAATGCATATCAATTTAATGAAAATTAAAATTTAAGATTCTGTTACGTTTGCACCATGCCATGAAAATCTCTGATGTACAGACTTTCTTTCATGATTAGTATTTGAAGTTTAAATTCTTGTGAAAATTCACAAATTGGTTTAATTTTTGGAATTGGTAAGGAAATGTTATTCTTATTAATCACTCTAGATCATAAGTTTTAGCATACTTAATGATTTATTAAGTCTTTAATTTCTTAAGTAACCAGGTTACTTGGATATGAAATTAGGATACTTTGCAAATTATAAACATTTTGGTTCCCCAGTTCTTCAACCAAAGTTAATGATTAGAACAAACCCCTGTGCTTAGTACTGAAGTACGTTAAAAAAAATAATTCACTATGAAGTTAGATACCTGGATCAAAGTCTCATATCTGCCCCTGGGTTGCTTTGTGCTATATACTTGTGATCAATGCCTTTGACATCAATTTTCTTCATCTGTAAAATGGATAGAATAATCCATGCCTTATGGAATTGTTGTAAGAATGAAATGAAGCATACAGGTAAAGTACATGATACTTTATAGATATTTAACTAATGTCAATTGACTCAGAGCTAGCTAGCTATTTAAAATATGTGTATTTGCAGAATTGTTTCCATTAACACTTTTCTAGGGCGTAGTAGAATATTTTATATTTTACTTTATTCTTTGAAGATTTTGTAGAGGCTTACAATGATCATACCCACACCCCCACTTACTCCCTACAACTCCTTCAGGACTACCTGCTTCCCAACACATTCCATGCCCAACTTTATGTACTTTTGTTTTTAACTCATTGAGTTCAATCAGTGCTGCGCATTTGTGCATGTATGGGACCATCCAAGCTAGCATGGGCAGCCTGCTGGGAACTACATTCTGAAGTGACTCTCATTCCCCTAGAAGCCATCTTCTGCTCCTCACCTAGGAGTGGGGCCTTGTATACCCTCCCCCATCCATGCTGGAATGTTGACTGACTTACCTTGAGACACTGACATGCAACATTCATTCCCAACCTCTGGTTCTTACAAACTTCTGTGATGCTCCCTGAAGCCTGAGGTGGTAAATGTCCATTTAGGGCTGAGAGCTCCACAGTCACTTATTCTCTGCACTTTGACCGTTTGTGAGTCTCTTTGTTTACTGCCATCCACTGCAAAAAGAAAATTTTCCAATAGAGGACTGATAGGTTAATAAATCGGTATAATGATAGACAATTTGGAAGGCAGTTTAATACTATGTACACTTAGAAAAGTAGTAATATTAGGATCTCCTCTAGCCCTACAACCTCTCTAGTAGAAGGTAGAATTTTGTTCAGCATTTTAATTTTCTTCAAATGCTGATGAGTTCTTAATTTCCATAAATATGGAAAAACTAGGATAAATATCATTTTGACCCAATATTAATGCACATGCCATGAAATAAATGAACCTAAAAAATATGAAGTTCTTTGTGGAAAGTTAATGATTTGCAATAATGACTTTTGTTTATTTGTTACAAAGAATAAAACTGTAAATGCCTCATCTTAATAGCCCATGGGGCAAAAGTACCAAATTAGACTTGGAAGGAAGTGTTTGGATTTCAGGACTTCTCTAGGGTGCACCCTCTGAAATAAGCTTATTCTTGGCCACATTGCCTCACAGATGGCTATTTTCAGCTTTTTCTTCTCACTGGAAAGATTTCAAGGATTTGCTATATATTGTAGAATGGTTAGATATGGGAAAAGAGCCCATGTTCCGTTGCTGCCTTCAGGCATTTTGGAAGACTTGCTGATCTGTAGGAACAGATTGGCTGCTTCTAACTATGTGCAGTATCAAAGAGCCACCTAGGGAAGAGGAATAAGAGATAATATTTCCTAGACATAGGAATTACATAGTCCCATAGATCACTTTCTTCTATGGGTGCTGTATTCTGAAATCACCAGATAATTTGAGGAAATTTGAAGGGTTGGGTTCTGGTCAGCAGTTCTGTATGTATTCTGGAACAAGTTGTTTCAAATTGCTTTGCCTCAGTTTCCTCATCTGTGGAACTGAAGTGGATGGTGGTAGTGGGGAGAATCTTTCAACAATCTTAAAGTCTGATGTGAGAAGAAAAGAAGATGTTTCAGGATATTTGAACCACTCCGTGACACTCTGAGACTGTTAATAAAGTTAATCTTGAATCAGGGGCCAGAGTCAATGACTAGCTGACCAGAATTAGCTGTAGAGATTTTGGAGAACCCAGTATATGATAGAGAGGCACAGAAAAGGAATAGGGATGGGATTGGAAAGATTCACTGGCTTTTGTCATCTGAGAAGCATGGAGAGAGAGGATCAGCTGGTTATTCCTCTGCCATTTTCTTGATCTATCAGGTTTTTACCCCAATATCTGACTCCTGAGTTTTTATTGATAGTAGTACAATTTAGATAAATGATATAAGAAGACAACAGTGTTCTCTGAAAAGGTAAGCAATGTTCCCCAAAGTCGCAGAGACTGTGATGTATCTGTCCTTTATATTAATAATAGGAGGAACAAGAGTAATGAGATATCCTTCTTGGTTGAGAGTTCAGGGGAGTGTGTACTTAGACAAGCATTCAAACCTAAAATGTTTGGGGGAACTTTGGGAAGAGGGTAGCAAGCTGTTCCTTCAGTGCCTCTTCTTCAGCCATTTTTCTTTAGCCAGTCTCATTGCTCAGACCTGGATAAGCCCCCCCCCACTCCTTGTATTAGTGACTCTGATAATGATATGTTTGTCCACATA